>NC_056728.1:1913874089-1914034089 GCF_019279795.1 Protopterus annectens
CAAATTGAAGCTCTTGTTCTACATGTCTGTCCGTCTCTACACCTATACCCAGTAGAGGAAAATATTTATTTCTTCTGTTGATTATAACCTCCTGCGCTAGATTATTAACCAGGTGAACTGGATAACCCCTTTCCAAAAATAATTTTTTTAGAAAATACATTTCTTCCATAAATAGTTCTTCTGTGCTGCACATCCTGGATGCCCTAATGAACTGCCCCTTTAATATACCTTTTTTCTGATGAAAGGGGTGCCCACTATCAAAATGGAGGTAAGAGTTGGAAAAAGTGCTTTTTCTGTGAATTTTTGATTGAAAGGTACCAGTGTGTTGATCTTTGAACAAGGAAACATCCAAATAATTCAGGACATCCACACTAGCGTTATGTGTGAAGGCTAAAAAATGTGTAGAAGAATTAATGTGGGTCATGAAGTCCATAAAATCGTTAAGGCTTCACTCCCATAACAAACATATATCGTCCAAATAATGTTTGTAATGTGTAATGAATTTAGACCAGGGGGTTGAGAATATAAATTTGTTCTCCCAATAATGGAGTACAATGTTGGCATAAGACGAGGCACAAGGAGCACCCATGGCCACCCCTTTCTTTCTTTTGCCTAAACAATTCTCCATTAAAATAAATGAAATTATTTTCAAGGATAATTTCCATGAATTCAACAAACAGTCTAATGGTGTTTGGGCTGAATTCATAAAGTGAACACAAGACCTCATTGAACAATTCTAAACCAACAGTATGAGGGATGCTGGGAAACAACTCCACGATGTCAATGGTACTCATAAGGTTAGTTAAATCATATAAATTGGTTTGAATACCCCTAAGAAACTCCCAAGAGTCTTTACAGATATGTTCCAGAGATAAAACTAACTTCTTAACAGTTTGGTCGATAAATTTACCAAGTGGTTCCACAATACTACCTGCACCTGCAACAATCGGCCTGAATTTTAGGGGATCCAAGCCTTTCTGAACCTTAGGGATCCCAAAAATCACCGGTGTAATGGGTTTGTTAACATGCAAAAAATTAAATAGCTTCTCATTAATGGCTCCTTGCATCAGGTGGTCATATAATAAGTATTTAATTTTAGAATAAGCTATGTTAGTCTCATTAATTGAGACCACCCCATACTGTCCAGTATCTTGCAACATGTTGTGCATGTATGTGTTGTAGGCCCAATTATACATTAAAACCACCCCTCCCCCCTTGTCCGGTTTCATAATTCGGACACACTCTTTCTTAAGAAAATTAATCAGCTGATATAACTCAGAATCCAAATTAGTAGGTTGAGAAGACATGTTACTAGAATATTGTTTTCTTAAATCCATTTCGACTAGTTCTTCAAATATCTTTAGTGCTGGGTGTGTAGGAGGGTTTAATGTGCTAGATCTTGTGAAGCCTTCATTTAAATGTGTTTGTCCCTTAAATTGAATACTCAAATTCAAACATCTAATAAAAAGCTTTAAATCTAATAGAGTCTTAGTTAAATCTAATGAACGTAGAAGAACAAATTGGAAGCCTCTGGTAAAAAGCTCAAAATATTCAGATGTTAATGCAATGTCAGTGAAATTATATATGAAGAAGTTGTCTTTCTTCATAACCAAACAATTACTTACAGTGGAATCTGGCATTATTTCCCTAGCATCCCTAGTGCTAAATTTGTCCATTAAATCTATCTGCGAGGTTTGCCCCAACCCTGTTGTTGGTACGTTGTTCCCCTGCCCCCCAGTCTGCCCTGGGGGTAAAAAAAAAACCTGCTGAGAATTCTTGCTTGTTTTCTGTGCTAAGCGCTCACTCCTTCTGGGTATATCCTCTGTTGGTGAGGCGACGTTATCAAAGTTATCTGTAACAGTGACCCTGTCAAAAGCGTGATTGTTATTCCACCTGCCTTTACCTGGTATAGGATAAGCCAGACCATCCCTATATTCTAAAAGGTCCCGCTCCAATTTCCTTATCTTCCGGTTAACTATTTTACAACAATGCTGATCTACTTCATGAAAAACATTGTCATAATTTCTTTTAATACTGGCAAAACTTTTGTCCTTAACAATAGAATCATTTAACACATTAAGTTCATTTAAAAGGATATCCGCTTTTGCTTCATAATCCTTAATCATTAGTTTAAGCATTTCCAGTCCTGTGCTGTTAAACAGATCGCTAAGTTCATTGTGTAGATTAGATCCAGGTAAAGCGTTGTTTGGAAATTTAAAATAACACAGACCCTTGGGAATGCGTTGCACTCGCACGCATTCTGCCAAATAGTCAATCTCAAGCTGTGTAGATTTATATGCGTACAGCTTATCACTTAAACTAGAAAAATTATGTTCAGCACTGTTATTGTCATTGCTAAATGCAGAAGAAATACCTTGTTTAAAAGAAAATTGTTGTTTAGTCCAAACATTGAAGTTAAAATCTCTCGCAACTCCATTAACTCCATTCAACCGACTAGTTTGCTGCTTCGTGGGCTGTTCCTGTAGATCAGCATTAGCCAATGTAATCTCGCCAGGAAGTTCTACTTGTGGAGCACCATTCAGCTTCGATGCTAATGGTGACATGGATTTCCTCCTTAGCCCTTGTTGTTGGTTCCCTGGTAACCGGGTAGTGGAATCAGTGGCATCCGACATTAAAATATTACTTAATTGCGTTAACAGACATATCACTTGTCTAAACTCTCCTCTGGTCACTGGAGCGTCGTCAGGTTCATCACGCAAAATATTTGGTGTGTTTCCAAAATCAAGTTGGTCAGCGCCTTCAGCCATGGCCAAAGACCAGAAACAAAATCAAAGTTTACCACAAAGTCCAAGTAACGAGAGACTTCCACAGTTAAATACCACCGACCAAAAAAGTAGTGAAACTGTCTTTAATGGAACAAGGATGAAAAACCAAACAGCTGTCAAAACTGAATCAAGCGCTTTCGCCTGGTTAATACCAGGCTTTATCAAGATGTATACTAAAAAAACACAATACTTTATATAGTCATTTACTGGTCACATGACGGTAGATGATGACACCAGTAGTCTAATTGGCACTAAACCCAGATTTACATATAGCAACACGATGAATTTGAAACAACATTTGTGCTACAAGCACATGAATAAGATACCTTTAGTGATGAATCCTTCTCTACAAGGGACGAAGAAGTGTGGACGGTGTGCACAGTGCAACTATATTGACGAGTCACGTTTCTTTAGGAATCCCAACACTGGTTATCTATGGGAAATTAGGAATACAAGCTGTTGCCGTACACGTAATGTTGTTTATGTAGCACACTGTTCTATCTGTTTTAAATACTATGTAGGCAAAACCAACAGAAGTCTCAGAGAAAGGATTAGGGATCATATTTATTGTGTTGGTAGATCACAGGAGTATAGTGCCATAGCAAAACACATCTTGCAAGAGGGATCTGAACATCAGTTCTGTTTCCAGGTCCTGAATGTTCAATATCCAAGTGCTAGAATAGGTAATATAGTTAATTTAACCGAACAAGCAGAGCTTAAATGGATATTGAGGCTGGGGTCACACCAAGGGTATGGACTAAATGAGACTGTAAGTATTAAACCTGTACTTAAGGGCAGACGGTTACGTTAACATCTACCGTCTGTATGTTTTATTATATTATGGTAACATTTAGTGTTATGGTCATCATATTTATACATCATATATTTAAATAGTTACATATTTTAGGGTTAGATTAATATTATTGTTTATAGTTGATGTATGTTTTTTATATTTTTACATACATATAGGGCCAGATTCAGGAAGGCTTACACGGAGTTCAAGAGTAGTGTAAGTCTCCGTGTAAGCCTCCCGATTCAGGTACAGCCCAAACCTCCGTGTAAGAGACAGCTAACACGTCTCTTACACGGACTGGGCGTGGAAATGCTCAGTACCTCATTTGCAGCTCCAAGATATGCAAATGAGGTATTTGAGCGATCCACGAAGCAGAAACCAGTCCGTGTAATGGACGTGTTAGCTGCAGAAATGTACTCAGCTGACAACTGAGTACATTTCTGCAAAATCAAAAACGGAGCTATGTCAGCTCCAAATAAAGGGTGCATATGTGTCATTAAGCATGCCAATGGCCAAATATGTGGCCATTGGCATGAAAAAGTGTTGCAAAAATAAGTTATTTAACTTTTTTTTTCACGGGATTATTGTGTTTAACTGCAGCGCACACCCGCGCAAACGGGGTGCGCTACCTAAAACTGAAAACTGAAGTTTATAAGCCCACAATTGTGGGATTTATGTATTACATGGAATGTCAATGGAGGGACTTGCAGACTAAAAACAATATGGCCTCCGTTTAGTGGTTGTCAAGGGGGGGAAGCTCCGTGTAAGATATGTAACTAAGCATTACTAGGCAATCCTATGTAAATGAGGGTTACAATACTGAATCACACTGCCACATAGGTAATGAGCACTTTCTGAGTAGTGTAAGAGTTAGAGAAGGGGAGGAACAGAGTAAGAGGTAGGTGACATCACGGAGGGGAAGGATAGAAAGAAATGTCCCAGATTGGAGGGCAATGTAAGGTAACAGATGACAGACAGACATCAGGGAGGGAGGTGTGTCCCAACAGAACACTAGGAAAGTCAAGAAATTGAGGGTGTACGCTATCCCTACACTCAAAGTTTCTTGATTAACGTGTATGCGCGCATGTGCGTACGTGTAAGGCAGGTTCAACATGTGGGAGAGTGTTGCAAACTGTTTACAACGGTTTGCGCGGGCGTGCACGTGTGTAAGGCAGTGTCTTGGCGTTTTAGCATGAATCAGCCTAGCTAACACCGTGTAAGGATGTGTGCGCATGTGTAACACTGTGTAGGGATGTGTGCGCGCGTTTAAGTGACTGTGAGCGTGTTTAAGCTGGTGTGCACATTGCTCCCCCTCAGGAAACAGAGAGGAAAGAGGAAACAACCAAAATACAGGCAAACTGCCAGGGAATACTGCTGGAGTTAATTGGTGGAAACAATTACAAGCAGGCAATTACACAGGCAGACTAGAAGCCCAGCCCAGCACTTAAAACACAACAAAGAGCAGTGAAGGCTGTTTCTCACAAGAGATACTGCCAGAAGCTAAGCTATCAGAATTGAAAACTGAAATAAAGCTGAACTCAGAGCAGAAATGCTAGGGGCTGCCATGGCTATTATAATCAGGCATAGGCGAATTGCTGAGGGTGGTGACAATGCAGATGCTGACAGACAACCCAGAGTGAGGAGAAGGAGAAGAGTATACAGGCCCAGGGTCACCTACCATGGGTTACATGAGCTGGAGATAGTAGAGCGCTATAGAGTGGACAGAGAGCTCCTGCAGCAGATTGTTGAGCTGTGCAGGCCACACCTCACACACAGAACCAACAGAGGGAACCCATCCCAGTGGAAACCAAGGTATGTGTTGGCCTAAGAATACTAGCAACAGGTACCTTCCAGAGACCAACTGGTGATATGATGGGGATATCACAGGCATCAGCCTCCAGGGTACTGCACCAGTTCCTGGATGCCATGTCACCACATGTCAGTGATCATATATATGTCCCTAATGACCGTGAAGTTGTGGCCAGCAATATGCGTCTCTTCCAGCAAATAGCGGAATACCCTGAGGTGCTGGGTGCAATAGACTGCACGCACATACGCATCAAAGCACCAGCCGGTGAGCGGGGTAGAGTCTACATTAACCGCAAGGGATACCCCTTCATCAACTGCCAGGTCATGTGTGATGCCCAGGGCATAATAATGAATGTGTGTGCTGGCTGCCCTGGGAGCTACCACGATTCCCACATCTGGCATCTGACGCAGCTGTACCAATCATTTGCCAATGGGGACTTCCCACATGGACACCTAGTGGGGGATGCAGGTTATGCACTTGAGCCGTGGCTGATGACACCCATCAGAAATGCACACACACCTGAACAGGAACGCCATAATGAGGCACACACACAAACACATAATATCATAGAGCGTGTGTTTGGGCTGCTCAAGTCACGGTTCCGGTGTCTGGACACATCTGGTGGAGCTTTGCAGTACACACCAACTACATGTACCCAAATGATCATGATATGTGCTATGCTACATAATATGATCCTGCAGAAACAGCTGCAGCAGGACCAGCACAGGGCTGGGCCAAACATCCCCCCACCATTGCCAAGGCCACCACAGGCAGGGGGTGACTCGGAGGAGGAACAACCTGACCTTCTCCCAGTAGGCAGAAGGAGGCGTGCCCAGTATGCCCTGGCCTTGGCAAAGAGGCAACGCATAGCACATACGCTTGGTCAGTAGGAACACTGGGACTGATACCCGCTCTGACTCACTCATACAGTAACAGGGATGCCTAACATGACACAACCTGCTTCCAAATGTACAGGGAGTGTAGTATGTGTATCCGACAGAGGTGGCCCTGCAGCACCACCTGAGGCATGAATGCCATGTGTTAAGTAATGTAATATCATGTACAATATGCACACCTGAGGACCCCAACTAATATCCATATCCACGCATATGACCCTGCGGAAACAGCTGCATGTCATACAGTGATGTACATGTGCAAAAACATGGAACAAGATACAAAATGAGGGTGTCTAGCAATAAATAGCATGGATAACCACACACCCATGTTTGTACCACAACAAAAAGCAACATGGAATAGCCATGGTCAAAAAACAATGGCTAAAACCGACCACTACTATATCGCCTGCTGCAGACCACTGTCCTAATAGCAGGAACTGCCCCAGGCCTATGTCCATAGGTTCATACTAGGCTATCTGCTCTAGGGCATTAATAAGCCTAGCCCAGAGTTTTGTGGCTTCTGCCACCCCTGCAAGTTGATGGATAATATGCCCATTATTTTGCTGTGCCTCTGTCAAGCAGTGATACTGAGGTTATCCCTGGGGTATACCTGCAATCTCCCATCCATTGGTCAAGATCTCAATTGAACAAAGCCAGTGAGGTGCTCAGCCCCACATGTACCAGGATGTTGTTCCACAGCATATGGACTATCTGGGTGATGAATCTGTCCCTCCAGCACATCCTATTAATATCTGTGTTGAGGTTTAGGTCTCCTGCCCTTGTAGTTCTGATGGATGTAGAGGTCTTGAGGTGAAGCATGTTCATAAATTCTGGGTTGGACATAGCCTTGTATGTCAGGCACAGGTCACCTCTGAGCAGTCAGTAAGTGACTGAATACAGCTGGAATCCCTTCAGTCGGGCAGCATAAGAAATATGTTTGAGACCCTTTCACCTCCTGTCGAGGAATTTGTGGGCCCATCCAATCTGAATGGGGCAGTGTATGCAATCATTGGTGTGATGAGTACAGGGGAACGATGACCTCCCTTGATCTAGATGTGAATCACTGCATGATGAGGTGGCCAATGTAGAAGGCCTTCCAAACTACCCTGGCAATGTGAGTGTCAAGCAAAAGGTCATTGTCAACCTCGGTGCCCAGGTCCCTGATAACCTACGTTGTGCTTAGAGGATTGCCACCTAGATGGGAAGTAGTGGTAACCTTGTTCTTCCTGAAGGGTATGGCTATGCATTGTTTAGTGTTTAATGTAAGGCCATGGCCGTGGCACCAGTTATCTGTGTCTATGAGACCCTTCTGAAGGATGTCTGTGTCAGATGGGTTTCCAGCTATGCTTCCCAGTTTGCAGTCATCTTCAAACTTTGTCAGCCATAATCCTCCTGTGTTTGCTCGTACTTCTGAAAAGTAGATACTGAACAAATGTGGGCCCAGGACTGAGCCCTGTGGGACACCACTTGTGACAGCTCTGGAGTGTGAACTGGCACCAGCAACTTTGACCCTGTGTGTTCCGTCATTTAGCCAGTTTGCAACCCATGCTGTGATGTATGGGTTCACAATTAAGCTGGTGATGTTTTCAATGATACCTGAGTGGGGTATTGTGTCGAAAGCCTTTGCCAGGTCAAGGTAGGCTGTGTGGACTGCCTTGCCCACGTCAATGGCCTGGGTGAGTGTTTTGAAAAAGTCAACCAAGTTTAAAAGGCATGATCTGCCCTTGACAAAGCCAAACTGGATTGGATCCAATGTCTGCAAGTCCCCTATGTCTTCATTTAGAATTCCCATTATGATCCTCTCCATAGCTTAGCAGAACAGGCTTGTCAAGCTGATGGGATGGTAGTTTCTGGGGTTGGTGGAGGCACCTCCTTTGTGAAGTGGGTCCACCATTGCTGTATGCCACTCCTTGGGAACATATCCTGAGGTGAGGCTAAGATTAAACAGCTGCCCTAACTGTGGGTGTAATTACTCATTGAGTTCATGGAGCACACAACTGGGGACACCATCTGGTCCCATGGATAAAGTGTTTTCTGCCTTGGATTGAGCAGTTCCCACCCCAGCAGTGGAGATGTTTGGGGGGCTACAATCCTCTGGTGTACATACCCCCCCAGTTGGGGGGAGAAATCTGCACTGAACCTGTCAGTCAGTATGTTGCCAATGTCTGTAGGTGCAGTGATATCAACATTATTCTGAACTAAGTCTGAGCATATCTGGGAGTTTCCTCCCAGGTTTCAAACATAGGTAAAAAGGCCTCATGATTGTCCCTGGAGTCCTGAGTGGGTTTACTCTCAAAACATGACTCAGATGATTGTATGGGGGAACCCAGTGTTTTACTCACAATGAGCAGGGGTGCCTTCCCCCCTACGGATTACGCTCTATCTTGTAGTAGCTCCTTCCTTGTGTTGTACAGCTTGTTTATGGCTAGGGTCCACCAGACTGGATGCTTGCCTGTGGTACAAAGAGTCATTATTATTTGGGATTGCCTGAACCATGCAGTCCTGGAGGTGCTGGTAGAAGGCATTTCTAAGTGATACAGTGGCTTGGGTAATGGTGTCTGCTGGCCTGGGGGCCTTGAAAGAGACCACACCAGTCCTCAGAAATGTGAAGTCGGCATTTGAGAAGGTCTTCACCGTTTCATTTCCCATCTGGGGTGTGGGTGGGATGTGGACTCCCACTGAGAATAGTCCATGATCTGATCTCACCAATGATGGGTATATGTCTGGTGTTGAACAGTGTGACCCCATGTTCATGAGGATGTGTTCTAGTATGTTGCCTCCACTTGAGGGGATTGGGACCAGTTGTTCCATGGCATTTCAGTGTATGAACTCTTGGAACCTTTGTGTTAGAGTGTTGTGGCATGATTAGTGATCCCAGTCTATATGTGGATAGTTGGAATCACCCAGTAGGATGGTGTTTTGAGATACATTTATCCCCTTCAGTGTTTGCAGGATAGCTGTGTGAGGTACCTGAGTTTGAGCGGGTGGCATGTAACATGCTACAAACTGCAGAGCAGTCTTGCCTACGGTCACTGGCACCTGGATGGTCTCTGATGCATCGTGTGTTGCCACCAACCATGAGGTGAGGGTGTCCTTGATGAATATGGACACCCACCATCCTTCTTGGTGTTGTCGGGATGCTGGTGCCGGAATGCATGATATGAGGTAACACCCGATAGTGCCGGGTGCTGTCAGAAGCTGTGAACCAGGTTTCAGGCACAGCACAGACATCAATGTGCTACATACTGAGAAGGGCATAGAGTGTGTGCAGCTTGAGGTTGAGACCTTGGGCATTGAGCAGCATTAACCTTAGTGTCTTTCCTTTACTGTGTTCTAGGGTGGTAGGTGTAGAATCTGAGTCTTGCATAAAAAAGGCACAATGGGGGTGGCAAGAGCATCATCTGAAATCCGGAAGCCCAGGGGTGACAGGTGCAAGCCGTCCCTTGCAAATCACTGTGGCCTGTCCAGCATGTCATCGCAGGCAGACAGACATTGGACCCCCTTAGAATGACACCATAGTCTAAGCAAAATACTACAGCTGATCATCTTGTCTCTGTTTATGTGGCATCATACTTGGTGAAGGTAGGATACTGCCAAGGTCAGGGTCATACCTGCCTGGCCTACATAATCAGAGGGATCCTCTATGTCTCTTTCCATGTAGTCCAGGGAGGTACATCTCAGGTCATTCACACCAGCATGGATTATGACTGGGTCAGACCTGTACTTGCAGTTTAGTGACCTGAGTGCTTGCATTATGTGGTGGATTCCAGTGCCCGATAGGCAGCTTACTGTGACCTCCTCTGTACCTGATCTGGTGAGTGGGACATCAGTGTGTCTGACTATGGAGTCACCTATGACAAGTGTGTCCGGCATTGTGTTTGGCCTTAAGGGCTGTGAATGTTTGGCACACCAACTCTGTGGTCAATGTGTTGCATGTGCTGTGCCCTGTGGAGGCAGTTGTGTGAGTGTCTGCTGTGGTGGCCACCGCCATTCTGGTAGACTTCTGATCAGAGCCTCCGAGAGTGTCTCTGTGTGTCTATGTGTATGATCTTAAGTTGTGACAGTGCCATGTGAGACTGGATTAAAGATGTGTGTGTGGTTACCTTCACGCTCTCTCTGGTCTTGCTAGTCCTATGTTGAGAGAGCACAGCCTCCACTTTGGCTATATAGTTGCATCTCTCACATGTATGTGTGTTTTATGGCAGAAGGAGACGGTTGTCAGTGTACATGAGGCAACTGTAACAGTGCCTCAATATTCCCAGGTTCACCAGCTGAGCAGGAGAGGACACTAGCAACTGATCCCTAGACATGCTAGAAGGAATAGACAAAACAATGTTGGAATACAGGGAGATATCAAGCCACATCATACTGTTTGATTGACAATAGCTACACATACACCGGTGTTTCATAGTGTCATAGTGTACTACTAGGCTATCTGCCCTAGTGCATGTATAAGCCTAGCCATAGTGATGTGGCTATTGCCACCCCTTATAGTGGTAATAAGTGTACAGAATAGATTCTGAATATTGTGCCTCTGACTTAGTAGTGACACATTATGACCCCTACGTAATTGAATAACATGACTGTGTCTCTGTCTAGTCTGTGCCTCTGTCTCATGTGCAGTTGTCCAGATGTCTCCTGAAGAGAGTCAGTGAGGGACTCTGTCAAACATGAACTGGGATACTCTGCTAGAGTGTGAGATGCCTCTGAGTTATGACTCTGTCCCTCCAGCATGTCCTATACATGTATGTGCTGAGGTTCAAATACTCAGCTCTCATGGCTCTGGTGGATTTGGATTGCTTGCAGTGGAGTATGTCCACCAAATCCTGATTGGACATGGTCTTGTATGTCAGGCATAGGTCACCTGTAAGTATGCGGTATGACACTGAACAAAGCTGGACTTCCTCTATTCTGGAAGCATATGACATGTGTTGAAGAACCCTGATCTTCATGGTAGGTACTTTTCGGGTGCAAAGGTGCAAAAGGCAGGATCTGCCCTGTACAAAGCTGAACTAGGTGGGAACAAGGGTCCGTAGGTCAGTAATGTGTCTGTGTAAGAGCTCCATGACTCCTCCCATATCTTTGCAGACAAGGCTGGTTAAGCCTGTGTGGTGGTAGTTGCCATGGTCTGTGGAGGCATCCCACTTGTGGAGTGGGACCACTGTTGCCGTATGCCAGTGTTCAGGTACATATCCTGTAGCAAGACTAAGGTTAAATAGCAGTTGTATATATGGGTCCAGCCCCTTCTGGAGTTCACATAGCATGCAACTGGAGATACCAGCAGGTCCCATGGATGCTGTGTACTTGTCTTTGCTGAGTGTGGCTCTCACATGGACATCCAAGATGACAGTGAGGTTACATACAGCAGTGATAACTATCTTGTTTTGGGGGTGAGGGAGGGGGTAAATCGCACTGAAGCTGTCCGCCGGAATGTTGCCAATATCTGTCAGGTCACTGGAATATATGTTGTTGTGTACCAACTCTGAGCATATCCGAGGGTTCACAACCAGGTGTCTGACATAACTGAAGAAAGCAGTGTGGTTACCTTCATTGTCTTTGGTGATTTATGTCCCCAAGTTGACCTTGCATGTCTTTATAAGATAATGTAGCTTTCTACTAGTGCTGATCACAGCTGTCTTCCCTTTTGGAGATGTAGCTCTGTCTTGCATTAGTAACCCTCATCTGTCATACAGTTTGTTTATGGCTGGAGTCCACCAGACAGGACACTTTCCCTTTGTGGAGAGGGTCCTGTTTTCAGTTGTGATTGTATGGTCCATGCTGTCTGACATCTAGCTAAGGGGAGGTCATTCTGGTTCTGCAGTTATCTTTCATCAGCATTAGAAATGACCACAACAGCCCCTGTGGGTGTACCTCATGCACACACATCCAGCACCTGTAAAGTCCACAACAGTACCTCACCAGGAGTATGACAGAGCTGGAACACATGTAATGTGTAGTCTGATTAAACAGAGTGCAGCTCCACACACTGCCATGCTGTCCACCCAGATGCAAGCTGTGCTGATGTAGAAAGCCATGTCCAAGCTGGAATCAATGCACATGCTGCACCTTGTACAATCTGAATGGCAGGGAGCTATGCACATGAGGGACCTGAACCCCAGCACTGACATATATAGGACAGGCTGTACTGCATTATCCAAAACACAGAAGCCACCCCACACATGAGTAAACTACCAGTACAGGTTGTCCATAGAGACACTGGTTGAGTCCCCTCAACAGGAATCCTAATGAGTGGATGGGAGATGGGAGGTTTACCCTGGGTATCAATGTTATGTCACAGGTAGACAGAGGCACAGTATACTAAACAAGACATATGACATGTCGAACTACGCTTACAATGTGTTGATGGACAAACACATTCTCCGACTAGCATTAGGTCAAGATACCTCTTGAACACAGCCAGCAAGGTGCTCTGCCTCAAATGGACCAGGATTGTATTCCACAGCATAGGAGTCTCCGAGTGATAACTCCATCCCTCCAACATGTCCAACATACATCCCTGCTAAGGTGTAAGTCACCTGCACTAGTGGTTCAGGTGGATCTTCTGAGTCTGAGGTGGAGCATGCCCATTAATCTCTGTTTGGACATGGCCTCGCATGTCAGGCACATGTCACCTCTAAGCAGACGGTATGTGAGTGAATAGAGTGTGAGTGTCGTCAATCTGGCAGCATATGACAGCTGTTGGGGTTCCTTGATCCTTTAGGTGGGGGACAGTCAGGGTGTCTCCAATTACTGCAGATGTTGTGTGAGATACAGCCAGAATAGGGCATTCGACTCGATCACCGGTCTGATAAGTGAAGAGTACAGGGGAACAATGACCCACTAGATCTGGATGTGAATCCCATCCTGATCAGGTGGGCAATGTAGAAGGTCTTTCTAGCCACTTTAGCAATGTGAGTCTCAGAAGAATGGCGACTGTTAACCTGGGTCCCCAGGTCCATGATAACCTCCTCTGTGCTTAGAGGATTGCCACCTATATGGTAGCTTGGGGTCACCTTGCTTTTCCTGAAGGGTATGTCTACACATGTTGTGCACTCTGACTTCAGGCCATGGCCCTGGCACCAGCTATCAGTTACTGTGAGTCCCTTCTGAAGGATATCTGTGTGTGATGCACTGTCCACTATGGTGCCCAGTGTGCAGTCATCTGCTAACATTGTCATCCAAAGTCCTCCCATGTTGGCCTGTACTTCTGGGAAGTACATGACAAACAATGGTTGCCAAGGACTGAGCCCTGTGTGACACCACCTGTGACCAGCCTGGAGTCTAACATAGTGCCAGCAACTCTAACCCTGTGGGTCCCGTCCTTAAGCCAGTTTGCAACCCATCTTGTGACATATGGGTTTACATTTCAGTTGTTAGGGTTTTCCACAATACCTGAGTGGGGTATTGTGTTGAAAGTGTTTGCAAGGCCAAGGTAGGCTGTATGGACTGCCTTTCCCCAACAATGGCCTAAGTGACCAATTTGAAGATGACAACCCAGTACAAAAGGCATGATCTGCCCCTGACCAAGCCAAAATGGGATGGGTACAATGTCTGCATGTCCCCTATATCTTTGTTTATGAGCTCAATTATGATCCTCTCCATAGATTTGCAGACTACACTTGTTAAGCTTATGGGGCAGCAATTAACAGGGTCTGTAGAGGCACTGCCTTTGTGCAGATGTGCACAACTGGACCCTAACCAGGCTGTTGTGCACACTATGGAAATGTAAAGCAGTGATAGGACTAAAGGCCAGGATACTGACCACCACAGTGAAAGTACTGAAACACTACACTAGACAGTGCTACAGTGTTAGGTCAGTATGAACGGATGTTGACAATTGTGTGCAAAGTATCCCATGCAAAACCTGCAGGCACAGTATACTCCCTGTTTTGTTCACACAAAAAGCATTCGGACAGTAACTACACAACATGGCACAGAACACACAACCATAAACTTCAGGTATTTGTTGAAGGTCACACTCATCCACAAATGTGATGGGCTGCAGAGTTCAACATATGTAAAGCCCACACTGGGCATGCTCACACACTTAGATAAATGAGACATCTTTCACACAACATGCCACGGGAAGGCTGAACTGGGCATGCTCACACACTTGGTCCAAATGTTACCCCTATCAAATGTGAAAACACACCAGAGGATGCTCATCCCCCTTTCTAGACACTGATCATGTAAGCACCCTATAAGTATATTGGAGAAAAGGATTCTCTCAGTAATCTGAATAGCGCGCCGTGCTAATGCGTCTGTCTCTGGTGTCATAACATAGTTAGGTAGGGGTTTAAATCCAGCAGATGGCAAGTGTGTGTGAAGGGGGGTAAGTGTGTATGAAAGAAACATCCCTTTTGGCAACTGGGAAAACACACCACAGGATGATCATTCCACTTTCTAGACTCTGATGATGTCAGCACCCTATAAGTATATTGGAGAAAAGGATTCTCTCAGTAATCCGAATAGCGCGCCGCGCTAATGCGTCCGTCTCTAGTGTCATAACATAGTTAGGTACAGGTTTGAGTCCAGCAGGTGGCAAGTGTGTGTGAAGGGGGGTAAGTGTGTGTATGAAAGAAACATCCCTTTTGGCAACTGGGAAAACACACCACAGGATGATCATTCCACTTTCTAAACTCTGATGATGTCAGCACCCTATAAGTATATCAGGGGAAAGGAAATTCCCCAGTAATGCGAATAGTGTGCTGTGCTAATGCATCCTTCTCTAGTGTCATAACATAGTTAGGTAGGAGGTTTGAATCCAGCAGGTGGCAAGTGTGTGTGAAGGGGGGTAAGTGTGTATGAAAAAAACATCCCTTTTGGCAACTGGGAAAACACACCACAGGATGATCATTCCACTTTCTAAACTCTGATGATGTCAGCACCCTATAAGTATATCAGGGGAAAGGAAATTCCCCAGTAATGCGAATAGCGCGCTATGCTAATGCGTCCGTCTGTAGTGTCATAACATAGTTAGGTAGGGGTTTGAATCCAGCAGGTGGCAAGTGTGTGTGAAGGGGGGTAAGTGTGTATGAAAAAAACATCCCTTTTGGCAACTGGGAAAACACACCACAACTTTCTAGACTCTGATGATGTCAGCACCCTATAAGTATATCAGGGGAAAAGAAATCCCCCAGTAATGCGAATAGCTCGCTGTGCTAATGCGTCCGTCTGTAGTGTCTTTACATAGCTAGGTAAGGGTTTGAATCTTGCAAAGGGAATGTTTATGTGTGTGCACTATGCGGGGAGGGTTAACTGCCTTTTGCCAACTGGGAGAACACACTACAGGGTGCACATCCCTCCTCCTACACACAGATGATGTCAGCACCCTCTAAGTACAGCATTAGTAAGGATTTCTCTAACTACTGCAAATAGCACACTCTGCTAATGTGTCTGTTTCTACCGTCATTGCACAGTTAGACATGGGTTTGAATCTTGCAAATGGAAAGTATGTGTTTTACTGTTGGTGGGGTTAGTGTGTGTGCACAATGATGGGGTGGGATGTGGCTTTTGCCACATGGGGCTATGCACTGCAGGGTGGTCATTACCCTTAACAAGCAGTGATGTTGATAGCACCCTATACAAACAAAACTACAAAACAGAAGGTGGTGGTACTGATAACACATGTAAGGTAACACTTCTTCAAGTAATGTCCACAAAACGGAGTAGGATAATCAAACAATTCTTTTATTCTATACAGACAACATGACAACAGACAAGTAACTGCCAGTACTCAGTATAGTGTTACATGCTACTGTAACATGCACATGTACCCGAATATACCTAGATAGTGTTCTGAAGCCTGAATGTGGCAAGTGTGTGGATGTGGGATGTGTCTGTGTGTGATTTCATTATGGGAAACATGTTTGCTGTGGCAATCAGGGTACTACAGTACCTGATGCACATTACATCTTCCAACTGATGAGGTTGCCTGAACCCTGTGAGTACAGGTAGAGAAGGGGATGCCAGTAGTAAACAACATAGTGCACTTCTGAAATGTGTACCTGTCATGCATCAACAGCTACTCATGTAGGGTGATAAATAATGGGAATGGCAGGTGAGTGTGTGCATCTGTGTGGGTAGCAGGGTGTGTATAGATGCATGTGTGACAGAACAGATACATGTAGCTGAATCTACATAACAGCACAAGATGCATTGCCATAGTCAATGTTAGCATGTGATGGTGTGCAGCTGGTACACTTTAAGTAGTATGGGTGCAGATAACAATTGAGGACATTCATACAGTTACTGCAGCAGGACTGCTGGGATATACACACATTTATACTGCAACAGTCAACAGTTACCAACATGTTACTACTTATACACATCTATGTAGTCACCCTGTGCATCAGCAACGTGTTTACCTTTACCTGCACCGATGTTGTAGTATGCAGGAGGTGGCACAGTATCATCATATGCACAGGGTGTGGGTTAGGTATGCCCAAGCCGCCACTGGTAACACCAATTGACATGTGTGTGTATGTGTGTTTGTGCAGCAGTACAGGGTGGACCGTTGTTGGTGCAGTGTGTGTGTGTATGTGTTTGCCCTAGGTGTTAGGTTTCCAGGTTTCTGCATGTGTGTAAGCACGCACACAGTCCCACATAATGGCTGCCATGTACAGGGTTTTGTGGACAGCCACAGACTGCACCTGTCAGGTCATCCAGATCAGTGTCTGTGGGCGCGGACACGGTACCTGTGCCTGGCAGGGGTGCTACGGGCCGTATCCGTACTAACCCAGACTGGGTACTGACGTCCGAAGCAGGGGTGTGTTGACTGGACACAGTACCCTGTTGGGACTGTCCAGAGCCACGTGCACGTGGTCTCCTGGGGCGTCTGGATGACAGCACAGACCCAGCATTGCTGGGGCTGGTGCTGGCACTTGGGGCGCGAGTGGGCCTGTTGTCGTCCGCGGCCACTGCCAGCTGGTGCTCTTGCTGGCATACGGCCATGTCGACGTCGCAAACGCACACCATCGCCCTGGCCCATGGACATCTGGTTGTGGAGCAGCTGTTCTATGCCCCCACAACGTCTGTCAACGACATCTGTGAAGTTACGGATAGCATTCGCAACATCATGCATGCCGTCTGTCATGGCTATGCAACATGCTCTCAGCTCCCTCAGACCCTGTCTGGTGTACCTTTCCATACGTGCCTGTGCCTGCATGACAGTTCTAAACATAGTGGAGGTTGACATACCTCCTTGGGCACGTCGGCCAGAGGCAGTACAGCCACGGATGCCCCCACGAGAACCCATGGGCGACTGTCTGCGTGGTACCATTGGAGGCCTCTGCACATGGCTGCCTTGTGAGGATGCATGTACCACAGGTACCACATTACCCTGATCTATGCCCACTGCTGACTGTCCATCACCTAGGGACAATGGTGACAAAGGATGTAACGGCAGGATGACTGTGCGCATTGACGGGGTTGAAAGCTGTGTACTGTCAATTGGCTGACCAATGGCGGACCCAGACACACCTTCCTGCACCATTACAGGCATTTCATCATCATCAGTACCTGGGGCACAAGATTCAGGTTCCCTGCTGCAGGTCACCAGAGCAGCACCAGAACCTACGGGAGGAAAACATGGAACACAGATTACAGTCTCAATACATATTTGAAAGAGATGCACTTCAATACTAATGCACACATTCAGAAATGGACACATGCATTCATGGACACTAACACACATACACACTTGGGCACAGGCACACTTGCACACATGCACACCCCACAGTAAACACACACATCAGTACCGTGTTACACTACTCAATTTACTACCTGTCAATTACAGTTATTGTGAACACAGTCACCAGCATGTCTACTACAGAGTTACACTACTCTTCCTAGTTTTATAAATTGTTTTACAGATAATTTTAAAAAGACTCACCAGCATGTATGGCCTGCCTCATTGCTACATGGGAGGGACCTGGAAGTGTGAAGAGAGTAATGTCAGTGGGCACATGTGTGTCATTCATTTTGCACATGATACAGTACAGTAGTACACTAGTTCCCTTATACACATCAGCTGCACATCATGTCTGTATATATATCATGATGACAGATACATACCACATGCACACCTTATGCGTGCATGAAGTAACAGCGTACAGAACAGTCATATGTACATACCTACACATCAGCTGCACATCATGTCTGTATATATATCATGATGACAGATACATACCACATGCACACCTTATGCGTGCATGAAGTAACAGCGTACAGAACAGTCATATGTACATACCAGGAGTTAACTCTAATCTCACCCTTACCTCTCTTCAAACGTCAACTCAAACTGTACTTCCAAACCCACTGGCTTTGTTCTTCTTGGAGTCCAGGCTAACGTCCCTCTCCCTACTCTCTCTTCACCTTTAACCCCTCATTGTGCATAGAAACTAGCTTCTACCCTGTTTCTTTCACCTTGATGTCCTTCTATGCTCTGACCTACTTCTCCCATCCCTCCCACCTCCTCTTGACTGTCTTCCTTCTTTTCCCCACTTCCCTTCTTGACTCCTGCCTCTTCCATATCATTGTATCTGTCATACTCCTTCTACTTCTCTACCCTTCTGAGCCCTAACTATTATGTATATGGCTTTTGCCTTATTGCATAACCATTATGCTTTAGGTAGGATTGCTTTGAAACCAACGGTACATTGTGTATGACTCTAAACTGTTTGACTTCCTTACATGTATGTTGATTTAATTAACAGGCTGGTGTACAATTCTATTATGTTGGCTGTCTGTAATGACAACTTGTCTGTCTGCCTTTATTACGTTATGTGTGGAGCTTTTCTCCACAGGCCTCTACTGAAAATGAACTTATATCCAGCTAGACTATCTGGGTCAACAAATGTAAAAGTAATAACAATAAATTAATATGGCATCTTACCTGCACGCTCGCTGTCTTGCTGCTGTGTGGATCCAACCTCCATCAGGATGCATGATGGTTGCTGTTGTGCTGGGGCTGGATCCACAACACTTAGCAGTAGCCCCTCCTGTCTGGTGAGGGGGGGGGTGTGGCCACCCCCCCACCTGTGGCAGCCTGTTGCCTGCGGATATCTGCAGCACGCTGGCGGACATTTCTTATCAAATCACTGCAGTGATGTCTCACCTGCTCATATGTCCTATCATGCATGCCAACATCATTTATCCTGCTAACAAGGTTTTGCCACAGTGCAGACCTCTCCTGCTGATTCTGGGTGGTGCGTGAGAACAGGATGGCATAGTCACACACCAGGCTCTGGTGGATCATGTCATCCTCTGCAGCAGAGTAGGCAGGATTCCGTTTAGGTGCCATGTCTATCTGGAAAGGTACACAAACAGGTTATCAGCATAGTATCTCAACAATACATGGTACACATTCTATACAGGTAGTGTTAACTTCTACTTATTACTGATTGGTTAAAACCTGATTACAGTGTAGCTATCATTCTATGTCATTTGTACTAAGTACTTGGCCTTCAGACCAGTTGTTTTACATTAGGGAGGTTGGTGGCAAGCACTGTGGTGGCAGGGCACATATCTTTCATCCATTGAAGTTGGGAACTGCTGATTGTGGGCCCAGTGTACAAGTGTATTACTTCTGGTATGGGCAGTTGGCCTTCAGGCCAGTTATTTAACATTAACGAGGTTTGTGGTCTGCACCCATGTGTGACAATAGGCTGTACTCTGCCATTCATAGCTGGGGACATCTGGTTTCAGGTTTATAGTGCCTGCATATCTGAGCTGTATCTTACTGACATTGCTACACCTTGTTTGTTGTAGCAAACACTACATCCAGGCCTCCTGCATCTACCTTTGTTTATATGCTTGTTATCTGTTAGCTTGTTATTTCACTGGTATGCTACATCCACATAGTACACATCTTTGCAACACATCTGTGACTCACTACTGTTATCTGCATTGCTTACTGTACGTATTTCCATGTTACACATGACAGCAAGTGACTGCTTGTCATTGTTGCATTTACTTCATTGTGACACATTGCACTTAGGTTACCTGGCATTTGCTCACTGACGTTTTATATCAGTCAGCAGTTGTAGGTAATGTCAGTACACCCTCACTCCCCACTGGACCTTGTTTTCAATCATTAGTGATTACAGAGTTCACAATAGTATTCTAGCATGTCCAGAGGTCAGGTGTCAGTTCCCTCCTCAGTCCAGCTGGTGAGTGTGGTACTCCAGAGACAATGTTAGAAGAGATGCATGTACACAGACAACCCCCTCCTCCTAACAACAAATTCAAACTCATGTGAGTGATGCAACCATATACCAGACTGGAGGCTAGGCTCTGACTAGTCAATACCGCCATAACCAGTCACGTGGCAAAGGGGATCACTCACTACACTTCCAGTCTCATGTAGACCTACCACAACAGCGGACCTAACACATGATCACACATGATCATACTTGTAGGCTCAGACCACAGCTCTGCCTATGCAGCAGAGACCTCCTAAGCAGACATCCAGGCAACCACTACCACATAAACGAACATGTGCAGCACATATCACACAAAGCCAATGTGCTGAACACTCACAGCCATTAACAGTTAACAACACACCTCATACACCTGTACTAGGTGCCTCTATCATCAGGCACACTCACATCACGTTCACCAGGCTTAACGAGGTGAGGGTCATGGTGTGCAGCCTGTCAGGCACTATGAACTGCCACATAACACAAACAGTCAGGTAACCCCAAGGCAGGTACAGGTATGACTCAGTCAATGTCCATGCTGCTGTGAATGGCCTGACACATTCCTCCCTGGACTACATGACATGAGACATTACAGAGCTCTCTGAGAACGTAGCCCGAGACAGTTTGACCCTGACCTTGAGTAGCATCCTACCCTCACCTAGAACAATGCCACAATATCAAGGCACGATGATCCCTTCCAACAATTGACTGACATACTGGTGTCATTCACAGGTGTGCCAATGCCTGCCATCTTGGGGTGGTATGCTTTGCTAGGGACAGCTTGCACCTGTCCCCACAGTCCTATTGACATTTGGCGGAGCCTCCTGCTACACCCATAGTGCCTGTATTAGGCAAGGCTCATAAGGCAAACCCACATCCATTTGTATCACAAAGGATGAGGAAGTAAGAGTGATGCTACTCAACACTGGACGCCTAGACCCAAGGATGCACGCACCCAAAACCCTACCTAGCATTCTGGACATCGATATCTGTGCAGTAACATGAACCTGTTTCAGGTTTCACAGGAGCACACCAGTACTACCATGCTATAGCTGTTACCATTCTTGTCGGCCACAACACTTGAACAAGGGAGGGGAGTATCAGTATTCAATGCAGATTCCCACGCCTCGACATTGGTGGCACAGTACAACATAGGTGTTAGGGCCATTGAGTACAGAAGACGAGTTGGGGACCTGGGGAAGAAACATGGTAGCGGTCTGTCATTTGTCTACCACATGGCCAACGTGGATTGACAGACATGTTATATAGCCCAGCTAATCATGACTGATTCACATGTATGGCAGGGGAGGTCATTGTGCCTCTGTACTCATCCATCATCAGGCCTATAATTGCATAATGCACCTTTTGGGATGTACCTAACCAGACACCTACAGCAACTGGTACAGGACAACAGTACATCATCAAGGGGATGCAATGGCTCACACAGATGTCATATGCTGCCCAGGTAAAGTGAATCCAGCTGGACTCAGTGGCATACTGCCTGTTCAGAGGCAATCTGTGCATGCCATATACAGCCATGTCCTACCTAGCAGTAATGAACGTGATGCACCTCAGGCAATCAGAGTCCCATACAGCCACATGCTCAGGAGAGCTGGACCTCAGCACTGACATACATGGACATGCTGGAGGGGCATATTCCTAACCGAGAGGCTCCCTTCACTCTGTAATGAGCTCACACTACTGGTTAGGCAGAGTACCTCATTGACTCTCTTCCATAGGAATCTGGATGAGTGGATGGAGATCATAGTTGTACCCAGGTATCACTTCTATGTCGCTGTTAGACAGAGGCAAAGTATACTAAAGTCGGACAAGGGCATAGCAGCATAAGATGTGATTGGGTGGCAAAAGACAAACACATTCTACTAGGCTTACCAATGTCCCAGGGCAAATAGCCTAGTATGAACCTATGAACTGTTCATTGTCAACTGTTCGAGCTCATTACAGAGTGAAGGAGCCTCTCAGTTAGAATTTGCCCTCCAGCATGTCCATGTATGTTCTATTCAGTCGCCACCGCTTGCTCAGAGGTGACCTTTGCCCAACATACAAGGCCATGTCAAACCCAGATTTGATGAATATGCTTCACCTAAAAACCTAGATCCATCAGAGCCACAAGGGCGGAGACTTAAACCTCGACACGGCTATTAATAGGACATGCTGGAGGGATAGATTCATCACCCAAAGACTCCTATGCTGTGGAACAAAATCACGGTATATGTGAGGCAGAGCACCTCGCTAGCCTTGTTCAAGAGAAATCTTGACCAATGGATGGGAGATCGCAGATATACCCCAGGGATTACCTCCGTGTCACTGCTCGACAGAGGCACAGCAAAATAATGGGTATGGTTCCCCATACTAAAGGGGTAGCGTAAGCCACAAAACGATGGGCTAGGCTTGTAAATGCCCTTGGGCAGATAGCCTAGTATGAACCTATGAACATGTGTGTACTGCTATAGTACATCTGCCATATGTTGCATGTGTGTGTGTTGTGGGGGATGCACAGGTAATGGCCAGATACTTCTGCACAGGTGACACGTCTGACACATTCTGGGTGTTCATCCACATACTGGATGTGTGCTGCCATCCAACCCTGTGATGTGGACACACATTACTCAGCCTGGATATACATATCTGAACAACACCACAAGCACAGTACACTACCTTGCTATGTATGCATGTTATTACACAGTTATTCAGTAGTTATGACAGTGATGCTATCCATGCAGCCCACTGGGCCAGTGGAAGCCATGTTACACACTGCCAGCACCTTTGCATATGCGTATCACAGACATCCCACATACTGCATGTACTGTGCACACAGTTATCTAACCCAGAACAACTGCACACCACTTATTAATCCTGTCCAGTGGACTACAGATACAGGCATATTGTATAACAATAGTAGGAGGCTACTGCAGCACAGGGCAGATTCACATGACGGGAAGGCATCTGTTGTCTGCAGTGTTAAGATGCTTCACATTCACCAAATGCACAGATATTGCCAACATTGTTGCAGACAGTTTAGGTGCAGGTACCCCCATTGTCCTACACACGTGTTATTAGTTATCCCAGATGACTGTAACCTCCTATCCTCTCACATGTCCAGGTGAGAGCCACCTCATCATTGCAGAACACATATCATCACTGTTACGAATGGTATCCCTGGATGTGTGCTACATTCACCCCTGGAGGACATAGCACCACATGACAGACTGATATTAATCCCTGGCCATACTACAGGATATGTACCTGAACAGTGCCATACATACACAGTGGTCCCACACCAATGAGGAGGAACCTCTACTGACCCTGGGAACTACTGCATCATATGCACAACTGGCCTTGTGTTCTAAGCTATGGAAGTGTTAGTTATGGCCCACATGTACAACAATATTACATATGTTTATATTTCATGACTATGTACACACAACCTATCTCATGAACATACCTATAGATAGTGAACTATGATACATTTGGAGGTGTCACAGTATACACAGGATTAACCTGCTACTTTGCATTACCTGTGTTTGTGGCAGCTGTTGCGTGTCACTGGTGCTGCTTGAAGTTTGCTGCTGCTGCTGCTGCTGGTTTTGCTGCTGGCTGTTATTTCTGTTTTGTTCTGTTTTGTTCTCTCTCTGTCTCTCTCTCTCTCTCTGTCGGTTTTGTGCAATGAATGTATTGCATGAGTGTAGTGTGGGTACTCATGGCTTTTGTAGGTATCTGCATAGGTCCATGTGATGGCCTCTGCACCAATTGTAAGGCAGCATTTGCTAATTGCATGCAGCTGGGTGTGTACTGATTGCATGTCTCACTGTGATTTCAGGACACTGCTATAAAAGGGTATGTGAGATAGGCGCCCGGGGGGTTGGCCCCTTTCAGGGGGTTGGGGAGGGCGGTTTTGGAACCAATTTTTTCCCTTTTTTTGGTATGCCCCTTTTTTTGACAAAAAAAAAAAAAAAAATGTTTTTTTTTGTTTTTAAAAGGCTCACTACACTTCCAGTCTCATGTAGACCTACCACAACAGCGGACTCTAACACATGATCACACATGATCATACTTGTAGGCTCAGACCACAGCTCTGCCTATGCAGCAGAGACCTCCTAAGCAGACATCCAGGCAACCACTACCACATAAACGAACATGTGCAGCACATATCACACAAAGCCAATGTGCTGAACACTCACAGCCATTAACAGTTAACAACACACCTCATACACCTGTACTAGGTGCCTCTATCATCAGGCACACTCACATCACGTTCACCAGGCTTAACGAGGTGAGGTCATGGTGTGCAGCCTGTCAGGCACTATGAACTGCCACATAACACAAACAGTCAGGTAACCCCAAGGCGGGTACAGGTATGACTCAGTCAATGTCCATGCTGCTGTGAATGGCCTGACACATTCCTCCCTGGACTACATGACGCGAGACATTACAGAGCTCTCTGAGAGCGTAGCCGGGACAGTTTGACCCTGACCTTGGGTAGCATCCTACCCTCACCTAGAACAATGCCACAATATCAAGGCACGATGATCCCTTCCAACAATTGACTGACATACTGGTGTCATTCACAGGTGTGCCAATGCCTGCCATCTTGGGGTGGTATGCTTTGCTAGGGACAGCTTGCACCTGTCCCCACAGTCCTATTGACATTTGGCGGAGCCTCCTACTACACCCATAGTGCCTGTATTAGGCAAGGCTCATAAGGCAAACCCACATCCATTTGTATCACAAAGGATGAGGAAGTAAGAGTGATGCTACTCAACACTGGACGTCTAGACCCAAGGATGCAGCACCCAAAACCCTACCTAGCATGCTGGACATCGATATCTGTGCAGTAACATGAACCTGTTTCAGGTTTCACAGGAACACACCAGTACTACCACGTTATAGCTGTTACCATTCTTGTCGGCCACAACACTTGAACAAGGATGGTTGAGTATCAGTTTTCAATGCAGATTCCCACGCCTCGACATTGGTGGCACAGTACAACATAGGTGTTAGGCCATTGAGTACAGAAGGCGTAGTTGGGGACCTGGGGAAGAAACATGGTAGCGGTCTGTCATTTGTCTACCACATGGCCAACGTGGATTGACAGACATGTTATATAGCCCAGCTAATCATGACTGATTCACATGTATGGCAGGGGAGGTCATTGTGCCTCTGTACTCATCCATCATCAGGCCTATAATTGCGTACAATGCACCTTTTGGGATGTACCTAACCAGACACCTACAGCAACTGGTACAGGACAACAGTACATCATCAAGGGATGCAATGGCTCACACAGATGTCATATGCTGCCCAGGTAAAGTGAATCCAGCTGGACTCAGTGGCATACTGCCTGTTCAGAGGCAATCTGTGCATGCCATATACAGCCATGTCCTACCTAGCAGTAATGAACGTGATGCACCTCAGGCAATCAGAGTCCCATACAGCCACATGCTCAGGAGAGCTGGACCTCAGCACTGACATACATGGACATGCTGGAGGGCATATTCTAACCGAGGCTCCCTTCACTCTGTAATGAGCTCACACTACTGGTTAGGCAGAGTACCTCATTGACTCTCTTCCATAGGAATCTGGATGAGTGGATGGAGATCATAGTTGTACCCCAGGTATCACTTCTATGTCGCTGTTAGACAGAGGCAAAGTATACTAAAGTCGGACAAGGGCATAGCAGCATAAGATGTGATTGGGTGGCAAAAGACAAACACATTCTACTAGGCTTACCAATGTCCCAGGGCAAATAGCCTAGTATGAACCTATGAACTGTTCATTCTCAACTGTTCGAGCTCATTACAGAGTGAAGGGAGCCTCTCAGTTAGGAATTTGCCCTCCAGCATGTCCATGTATGTTCTATTCAGTAAACTTACCGCTTGCTCAGAGGTGACCTTTGCCCAACATACAAGGCCATGTCAAACCCAGATTTGATGAATATGCTTCACCTAAAAAACCTAGATCCATCAGAGCCACAAGGGCGGGAGACTTAAACCTCGACACGGCTATTAATAGGACATGCTGGAGGGATAGATTCATCACCCAAAGACTCCCTATGCTGTGGAACAAAATCACGGTATATGTGAGGCAGAGCACCTCGCTAGCCTTGTTCAAGAGAAATCTTGACCAATGGATGGGAGATCGCAGATATACCCCAGGGATTACCTCCGTGTCACTGCTCGACAGAGGCACAGCAAAATAATGGGTATGGTTCCCCATACTAAAGGGGTAGCGTAAGCCACAAAACGATGGGCTAGGCTTGTAAATGCCCTTGGGCAGATAGCCTAGTATGAACCTATGAACATGTGTGTACTGCTATAGTACATCTGCCATATGTTGCATGTGTGTGTGTTGGGGGATGCACAGGTAATGGCCAGATACTTCTGCACAGGTGACACGTCTGACACATTCTGGGTGTTCATCCATACATACTGGATGTGTGCTGCCATCCAACCCTGTGATGTGGACACACATTACTCAGCCTGGATATACATATCTGAACAACACCACAAGCACAGTACACTACCTTGCTATGTATGCATGTTATTACACAGTTATTCAGTAGTTATGACAGTGATGCTATCCATGCAGCCCACTGGGCCAGTGGAAGCCACAACACACACTGCCAGCACCTTTGCATATCGTACCACAGACATCCCACATACTGCATGTACTGTGCACACAGTTATCTAACCCAGAACAACTGCACACCACTTATTAATCCTGTCCAGTGGACTACAGATACAGGCATATTGTATAACAATAGTAGGAGGCTACTGCAGCACAGGGCAGATTCACATGACGGGAAGGCATCTGTTGTCTGCAGTGTTAAGATGCTTCACATTCACCAAATGCACAGATATTGCCAACATTGTTGCAGACAGTTTAGGTGCAGGTACCCCCATTGTCCTACACACGTGTTATTAGTTATCCCAGATGACTGTAACCTCCCTATCCTCTCACATGTCCAGGTGAGAGCCACCCTCATCATTGCAGAACACATATCATCACTGTTACGAAATGGTATCCCTGGATGTGTGCTACATTCACCCCTGGAGGACATAGCACCACATGACAGACTGATATTAATCCCTGGCCATACTACAGGATATGTACCTGAACAGTGCCATACATACACAGTGGTCCCACACCAATGAGGAGGAACCTCTACTGACCCTGGGAACTACTGCATCATATGCACAACTGGCCTTGTGTTCTAAGCTATGGAAGTGTTAGTTATGGCCCACATGTACAACAATATTACATATGTTTATATTTCATGACTATGTACACACAACCTATCTCATGAACATACCTATAGATAGTGAACTATGATACATTTGGAGGTGTCACAGTATACACAGGATTAACCTGCTACTTTGCATTACCTGTGTTTGTGGCAGCTGTTGGTGTGTCACTGGTGCTGCTTGAAGTTTGCTGCTGCTGCTGCTGCTGGTTTTGCTGCTGGCTGTCGTTATTTCTGTTTTGTTCTGTTTTGTTCTCTCTCTGTCTCTCTCTCTCTCTTTCTCTGTCGGTTTTGTGCAATGAATGTATTGCATGAGTGTAGTGTGGGTACTCATTGCTTTTGTAGGTATCTGCATAGGTCCATGTGATGGCCTCTGCACCAATTGTAAGGCAGCATTTGCTAATTGCATGCAGCTGGGTGTGTACTGATTGCATGTCTCACTGTGATTTCAGGACACTGCTATAAAAGGGTATGTGAGATAGGCGTTGCCCTTTCAGATTGTAGGGCGTGGACCATGCTGGTATGCTGTTGACAGTGTTTTGTGAGTGTGAAGGTTAGTACATCTACCATGCTTCATGCTGTGTTGTAGATTCAGGTTGCTGCATTTATCTTGCCTGTTCCCTATAGTGAGTGTGTATGCATACTGACACCTACAACTATATGTCATATGCATTGCTATATAAATATATATATATATATATATATATATATATATATATATATATATATATATATGTGTACATATACATACTTTCATATATGTACATTAGTTGACATTATTGGGTACAAGCTAACAATTAGCAGGGCTGTTTCTGGTAACACTACACTAGTATGGGAACCCAGTAATTGGGACTATAAAAGTCTGCATGACATGCTTTGGGTAGTAGACATACTATATTGCCTTTATCTTCATTCATACTATTACGTGTTCCACTTATTTAGCACTATATTCCTGTATGAGAGTCATGGCTTAGTGGTAGGTCATACAGACTAGTGTTACAATGGTCTTGTGGTAGGGCCTACTAGTATGCTCATATTCTGCTTTTGAGTTGAGTATAGGGCCTATCAATCAAAGTGCTGGAGGCACCTTTAAGCAGTTAAAGGGCTTAGTAGGTCTCACAGGAGCCAGGCTGTGTTGCAGATTCTGGTTGCTGCATATATCTTCACTATTTCCTGTAGTGAGTGTGTATGGCTACTGAGACCTACAACTATATTTCATATGTATTAATATATATTTATATATATGTATGTGTAGATATACATACCTTCACATATGTACATTACCTTACATTATTATGTACAAGCTAACAGGTAGCAGGGCTGTTTCTGTTCACACTGAACTAGTATGGGAATCCAGTAATTTGGCCATTAAAACTCTACCTGACATGCTTTGGATAGTACATCTCCTATATTGCCTTTATACTGATTCCTACTATTACATGTTATATTTATTTTAGCACTGTGTTCTTGCAAAGCAGGCATGGCTTAGTCGTAGGTCATACAGACTACTGTTACCAAGGTCCTGGGTTTGAGACTGACAGTGGGAATTGTTTTACTTTGCAAACTTTCAAACTGAGTACAGGACTTGTCAATCAAAGTGCTGAGGCCACCTTTAAGCAGTTAGAAGGGTAAGTAGGTCACACAGGGGTCAGGCTGTGTTGCAGATTCAGGTTGCTGCAATTATGTTCACTGTTTCCTGTAGTGAGTGTGTATGGCTACTGAGACCTACGACTATATTTCATATGTATTAATATATATTTATATATATGTATGTGTAGATATACATACCTTCACATATGTACATTACCTTACATTATTATGTACAAGCTAACAGGTAGCAGGGCTGTTTCTGTTCACACTGAACTAGTATGGGAATCCAGTAATTTGGCCATTAAAACCCTACCTGACATGCTTTAGATAGTACATCTCCTATATTGCCCACTGATTCCTACTATTACATGTTATATTTATTTTAGCAGTGTGTTCTTGTAAAGCAGGCATGGCTTAGTGGTAGGTCATACAGACTAATGTTACCAAGGTCCTGGGTTCGAGACTGACAGTGGGAATTTATTTTTCTTAGCAAACTTTCAAACTGAGTACAGGACCTGTCAATCAAAGTGCCATAAAGGCACTTTTAAGCACTTTAAACCAGGTCTGCTTTTGCGGAGCTCACGCATGCGCACTGGCGGTGAGCTCCGCTAACACAAGCGCACACCTGCGCTAATTTCTTTGAAAGAAAGAAAAAGGGGTGACAGGAAAGTGGTGAAAAGGGGTCACAAAGAGGGTAAGACAGTAGGGAAACAAGCGTGGGATTTGCAGGAGGGATATAGGTAAGGCCCATAGATGCCCATGTCTTTGGCAGCAACAGCTGTGCATTTCCATGTATTTTGGTGAGACATTAGAAACCTTTCACCCCTGAGAGAGGTGTCAGGACAACATTAATAGTTGTTGTAGAGCCAATTGTAATTAACTGTTTCAATGTCAAGCAGACATGTGTGCGACATGGACAGCTATGTATGGGGCGTAATTTTTTGTGGGTACAGAGTGCCCTTTTTTTTTCAGGTGAGAGTGGTATGTCAGGTGAAGGAAGTCGGTATAGCTGGGGAGGTAGGTTGGGTAGGTTAACAGACAAGACAGACAAGACGCATACAGGGGCGGTGTATGACACACGTGGGGGGGTTACACAATTGACGGGGACGGAGGTTGGGATTTCCAAGATGCATGAGCCCACAGATGGCAACAGTGGAACTGATATCCCCACCCATAGGCAGTTGCCACTGTTCCTTCACAGCCCAGGACGGGGCTGTGCTGGGGGCTGTGTAGGCGGGGCAACGGCCGGGGCCGTTAGCTGTGCCACACGAGCCTCGAGCTGGTGTAGGGGCCCAAGAACAGTGTCTTGGATCTCCCTTTGCACCACAGACCGGACACCGCGGAGGGTGAGTGGACGAACCCCTCCGGCCACACTTGCAGAGGGGGGACGGGCCCCATCCCCTGCAGCGCTTCCACCTGAAGGTGGCACAGGGCCACCGGAGGGGGGTCCGGCCTGGGCACTAGTGCCAGGTGCAGTCACCAGCTGAGGTGGGAGAGGTGGGTCCGCTGGGACCCGCCTTCCCAAGCGTTCTAGGTTTGTGAGTAGTTATGTTAGTTTGGGTTAGTGGCATTGTATTCCATTCAGATTAGTTGTAACAGCATGCATTGGTATTCCCATCAAACACCCAGATATTAACACCATTGAACAAGGGGCATATCAATATCACATGCATTATTTGAACAGAAATACACAGTCAAACAACATGCAGGGTTGATTAATGGCAACAGGCCATCAGATTTGCAGGTATGAACAGGGCACATGCACGAACAGACATGCATATATTTTTGAAACGGACAAATGTCCATAATTAATGAAATGTTCACATACCATTATTTAGTGGGTGTTGTTATATGGAATTATAGGGTTGGGCGGAGATAGAAAGTGATGACACATTCATATGTTACACATTGATTTACATTTATAATAGGTACACAATTAAGTTGAGGCTGATGTTTCAAAATAAATTTTTATTTGACTGTCAAGCTACACCTGTTACAAATACATCACTATCCTACTTATTTTGAATCTGATCAGATACATCATCCTGCTACACTTTGATGACAGGACAGGGGACAACTATGGCTGTTTAGTCTGTCAGATAATCATTTATTCTATCTGCAAATTGTTTACTGTGATCACCATATACAGCATTTGGCTAGACATTCCAGATTCTGACACACTGAAATCAGTTTGGTATATTAAGTTGTACTTCCCACATGCATTTAGTTCTGTAGAAACACACTGGGGCTAATATATTCCCGGGTTATTACTACTTTATTTATTCATATATGACCCTTTCTGTCAGTCTCACACTTCCTGCAAATTCACAGTTCAGGTTGCTACTTCTAGGCTTTGTTCACATGTTAGACTAGTGGTGATTCAAACACTTTCCAACAGCCTCACTTCTGTCATGATTCAGCATTTCAACAGGGGATATATCTCACATGTGACTACCTCAGATTCTGAAGCTGTACTCTTGAGACTACTGCAGGTTACACTATATTTAATTAATGGTGGGACATCTGTATGACAGCACTGTTTAATTCTATCAATTATATTTCCAGTTACACTTGCATACTGATGAACTTGTTGCAGCCATACCTGCAGACTTTCAAATCTTGCTTGCACATTATATTACTTTTAATCAATACACTGCAGTGTTCTGATACATGCTACAGTATAATATTTATTTACAAGTACTGGGTGGGGTTACTAACCTGCACGGTGGCGCATCCGCACCAGCCTACGGGCATGCATCTCGCGATTCGAAGAGCGGACACCTGCAGCTGTAATACAAAAGAAGTAATATTGGACTACACTTCTCCATGGTATCAGCTAGTTGAAATCCTTACATACATAAGTAAAATGTAACTTACTCAGTAGTGGGGCATTGGGCATATCCGGGCCTCCTGGATCCATTCGACAACTGGTCTTGCTTGCATCGTTTCAAGTCCGCATGGTGGTGACGGACCTGCTCACCAGTGCGTGGAATGCCAGTAGCACTGGTCAGATCACGAGCCAACTGGTCCCATGCCTCTGCCCTATATGCTCCCCATGAGACCTGGCCCTGCATGAGTTGGGCCTCGTGATGGTGGACAAGGAGCCAGACCATGTATCTGGACTCCTCAACGCCCCAACGCTGTGCTCGAAAGCAACATCCCTCACCTACTCCACTCATTCTGACTGCAGCTCTGATCTACAAACGTTTCTGCTGTGTATTCCCGCCTATGGGGCTTATATATGCCGATTTTCCCGCACATTTCTCTGATTGGCCGTTTTGGAATTGTATCTACTTCACTGAAAATGCTTTATCATGCTCCATTCTGGATTTTATCCCATATATATGCTACTTCTGCATTTCTAGGTATTGCTGTCATGGCTTAGTGGTTTAGTACCTTGACTCTAGTGCATGGTATCCTGGGTTTGAATCTGGCAACTGCTTTTTGATTTTCCTGACAGAAATGAGTTGAGACCTGTCAATCAAACATGCCAAAAGCACTTTTAAGAACTTAAAACCAGGTCTGCGCTCGTTTGCGCGGAGCTAACGCATGCGCACTGGCAGTTAGCTTGTGGGAGCGCCGCTCAAACGGTGTGCGCTGGGATAAACCGTAATTGGCTAGTGACACACATGTTCAGCTAAGCACAGCTAGTTGCAAACAGTTTCACTCTGTTAAACCGATGCCTAGCAACAGGCACGCAGTTTGCAGCTTTTTAAACACTACTCAGCTATGGGCACTCCGTCTCACAGCAGCTTACCTATCAGTACATTTCTGACTATTTTTGTTATTGTGTTACTTCAGAATATATGCTCTGTTTCATTCCATTTTACAAAAGGGAATACATTTACATGTGTACAATACTGTCAGGGGGCTTTTTAGTGCTTATTTACAAAAAAAAAGGTTGTTGTGGGGGCTTGAACCCTGCCTGCCTACTCTTAGGCCGGCAATTCTACCGCTAAGCTATTACTTCTTGGCTTACTTTGCATATTTAGTTCTTATATCCTTTTCCACTGATTGCTAACTGTGATTGCGCTAGTAGCACACCCACGCACACGGGCGCACACAGTAGCAAACATTTATGGGTTTTAAAAAAAAAGGTTTTAATTTAATTTTATTACATCTCTTCACTTTATACAGTGATGGTCTATCGGGGCATGTGTTGTGTAGTGTGTTTATGCACATTTCCATGGCCTCTCTCATGGCTGTTTACTTTCAGCTATTCTAGTCTTCCGGGGGCGTGTCCGCTTGCAGGGCTTAGCCTACAGACACGCCCCCTACTCTCTTACACGGACCGTGTAAGAGTTACTAGTGTGATTCAGCATGCCTTATGCACCTCATGCATATGCATGACATGCTGACATCACACAGTTTCACTGCAGCCTCCGTGTAAGAGTTATAACTCTTACACGGAGGCTTCCTGAATCTGGCCCATAGTTTTTATACATAGTACAGGGACTGCAATCCTGATTACAGTTTTTATTCAAATTCAAATTAATTAATTTGGTATTAGATACTTAGAGTTAATTGGTTGATTAAGTGCTAGATGAACTGTATTGTAAGTATTTAAGTAGCTGTGTTATCTTGTCATTTTTGTCTGAAGAAGCGGAGGTGAACTCCGCGAAAGTGCTTACTTCTTCATTAAACGGATTGTTTTATATTTTTGTACGTGCTGCCTTATTTTTGAACAACTTCACATTACTGCAGTTATATTGGCCTCAACTCAATTGTGTTCCTGCTAACTTCTGAGGGTCGTTTTGCTGTATATATATATATATATATATATATATATATATATATATATATATATATATACATATAGATATACACACCTCACTCCCTCCCTGCATATATCTATACAAATCTGTCTACATATACATGTCAAGATATATATATATATATATATATATATATATATATATATATATATATATATATATATATATATATACAGCAACCCCCCCAAAAAAAAAAAAAAAATATATATATATATATATATATATATATATATATATATATGTCTGTGTGTGTGTGTGTGTATACTGATATATATCAATATATATCATAGAGAGCATAACAAAGACATATATGACCACAGGCACCATTAATGAGGGTGAGGGGGTTCAAGCAACATATGTATCACACATAGTAATATCCTCCCCTGCAATACAATACTGACTGTTGCAAATGCCATAACCAGGACCTGACAATACATGGCCACAAGATGTTAACATTAAGCCCTCCCACCTGTATTATGTCAGTGGGGAATTGATAACATATCATGCAATACAGTCTGGCTACCATAGTGAATGTACAATATGTAAGCAATGAACGGTCCTATGATACCTATACCAGACACATGTATGCAGATACTAATATGCATATATATATATATATATATATATATATATATATATATATTATATATATATATATATATATATATATATATATATATATATATATATATATATATATATTTATATATTTTTATATATACATTTGTATAGATATATATGTAACTACACAGACACACACAGATATGTGTAGAAAGATACATAAGAGGGTGCACACCATACTGAACAGCCAGTATCCCTACAGTTGCAACCTCATCCAGTGGATATTGTATGAGTCACCCACACCACAGACAAGTGTTGCCTGACACATATACCCACAGAGAAGTCAATGGATGTAACACAACAGACAGGTTGGTATAGATAGGAAAGGTTCATTGTGTACTATTACAGTTGTATATGCCATGTCATATAGCTGATTATGCTCTTCCATACATACAAACAGAGTAATGCAGCACTCAAACATTTCCTTTAGGGCAGTAGTCCGAAAGCATCACATCTGTTGGTGTCCATGCCAAGGCCTTCATGTAATCCAACAGAAAAGACTGGCATGGCCACAGCATAACAAACTTTCCACAGTATGTCATGCAGATGTATAGCCCAGGGGCCTCTAAATACACTCTGCATGCAATCCCTAGGGAGAAAAGACCTGGGTTGACACTTTTTGGTGGTATCTGTCACATAACAATGCATAACTGTAATCACCACAATCACACTGATGGCAGTCAGCAGTAGCCAGCAATGTTCACAAGGTGAAATGTATTGTAATGTACATCAGCATACCATAAGGCAGCTTAGTACTGGTGGTCCTCACATGTTGTAACACCCTGGGATACTTGTGGTGCATACCCCCAATACACTGTCTTACAGGGGCATAGCACACTGTTACATACACTGACATCGAGACTGCAGAGGTGTACACATGTGTTGTGAAAATGAAGCCCACATATATATGGTGCATATGGCCTGTACACCATTAGTTATTGACAGCATACCTGATAACCAGCCAGTCAGATAACAGGCTGCTGTACATGTGTGTAGTAGGTGCTGTGTCCGAGTACATTACCTGGACATTCTGTGCATGTGTGTACAGTACTATGATCAGTGTACATATGGCAGGGGTCTGCGGCCTTTACTATCCAAATAGCCAATCCTGACCCCTCACCCACCAAATTAATGTCACCGGGGGGGTGCAGCATCTATCTGACTCCTACAATGAAGACAGCAGAGCATATACGGTCTCATATATAGTTATACTACATATACTATAGCCACATGTATAACAACAATACCTAACATATGTCCATACCTGTTTTCCTGTGTTGGGATGGCTCTGTGTGTGTGTGTGTGTGTGTGTGTGTGTGTGTGTGTGTGTGTGTGTGTGTGTGTGTGTGTGTGTGAGTGTTGTGAGGTTGTGCGTCCATTAATCTTCACAGGTACAATGACCCACTACTGCAGGGCTGAAGAGACACCTGTGGCTCCAGATCCACAGGTTGCAGACCCCTGGGTTAGGACAATTGACGACTGTATGTGTATTGCACTTACGACACATGGGCTCTGTATAGACTGTGGTAGATGCCATTGTTCTCCATCCAGTTCTATCTGATGTTGCATGCTGCTTCAGTGTTAACCTTGTGTAACATATGTGGCTGTGGCTGCATTGCCATTGGATGTGGGTATGCATTTACTCACAGGTGTCTGCTATGCTGTGCTGTGACCTGCGTGTCTAGCCTGCTATAATCGCAGGTACATGTGTATTAACCCATACAATATGTATTCCAGAGTTGTGGCAGTATGCCTGTAGTTTGCCCAGTGCTTTGTGACATGCCTAGCAGCCTACTGCAAATACCTATTGTGCTGTTATGTCCAGTTATTTGCAGGACATGCTGCTGCCAGGCCAGCATAACTGTTGTGTATTACTAACAAAGCTGTGGTATGCTGTACAGATGTATGTCATTCTCTACTGGGTAGTATTTGGCCGTGTGATCTCAGCAGCACCAGGTATTATGTGTCTGGACAGACTGGCGTGTGTGTGCATACACTGTGTGGGCATATGTACCCCAGTATTGTTGTGATATACCCATGTACATGACTAGTAACATCCACATTGGGAGGCATGGTCCACATGTCTCGCATGAAGGGGACATGTACACTTCTGGACTGACCACAGAGTGCCACACTGTCCACATTTAATGGCCATATCCCTGCTGTAGTCCACAGCATCATTACTGTTCTAGCAGTGGGTCTGCACTATGCTGCCCCTAGTATGTCTGTCTGTAGGCAATGGTGCATATGTCTAAGCAGATGTGACCTTCCACACCCAACATGTCTGTTAAGACACCTCTATAACACTGGCAACAGTCTACATACATACCCGCAATACATCCATGATATTCCCTTGCACTACCGTGTTGGGACTATTGGTACTGAGGTAGGACTCTACTCCATGTACAGGACATATGGTAAACTGATAAATGTGCACATATATCCACATATCTATGTAGATATATACACATATACATATCCACAAACATATATGGCCATATACATATCCACATAAATACATATAAATACCACACATACACATATACAAAGCACTGACTTCAACAAGTGGCTAAGCGTCTGATGTCATTCAAAGGGGATCCATTATCTGTCCACCTGGGTGACATGATATACAAACCACGATGCTCTGGCAGAGACAGACTGCACGTGTAGCCCCTGGGATTCAGATTACTGGCTACAGCTCCTGGCACCCCCATAACACCTAATCTAGGCAAGATTCAAAGGGCAAAACCACCACTGAAACAGATACAAGCATGCAAAACCGCCGGTAACGTTACTCAGTGTTAGACGTCTAAACTTAAACAGACACTCTCCTGAGCCACACATACAAATAGGGAACATCGATATCTGTGCAGTACCTAAGACCTGGTGCAATGCTCCAGAGAGCACACCTGTAATACCTGCCTACAACCCTTATCACACATCAGGCAACAAACCAAGACCACAACACTAAAGGTGGAGGAGAGTCCATATTCACCAAGGTCATTCACACCTCCAGCCTAGTGTCAAACACAATGCATCTGAGAATTACCAGATGAAACTAACACTATGTAAGACGGCAATCCAAATTGTAGCTGCTTACTGATCCCCTTCAATGTTCCAAGGTTCTCACTACACTGTTATAAATATATTGGACAATATTAAGTTACAATCAAACACCATAATACTGGGTGATACCAAATACTCTGCCATTAACTGGGAAAAGACCTCGTGCACCACCACCCTTTACCAATGGTCCCGGGAACCCATACATTCCAACACCCTGGATCTACTAATCCATTGTCCAACTGGGGTCTCCAATATCCTAGACCTGGTCATTACCAACATGGGTGTTAGATGCCCCACACCAGTGGCAACCCGTCATAGGTCAGGTCTGACCATTAGGTAATCACTGTTGACATCCACATCCCACCCCCACCAGCCATTGAGGAACATCCATGAATACCCTCTGCAAAGCCTATGCCATGCTACTCAAGTCAGACGTGACAAACCCCATGACACTCATGGAGATGGGAGCTGAACGTGCAACTGGTGATTCCTACACTAAGGCACTGTGTGGGCACATCCACTTGTGCATGCATTGTGCCATCCCACATAGACCTGTAACACTGTCCTCCAAACAAGGAAGCCAATCTTGTGCTCCAGTGCCACGAACAGTCTATACAACAGAAGGAAGACACTGTTACAGTTAACAGGATAATCCCAAAATGGAAACTACTCCCTTATCAGCCTCCATAAGAAGATGCTATCCCTTGAAATCCGCCACAGCTTGTTACATAAATATAACTGCCATAGATTCCAAAGACAACCACAAGGCATTCTATAGTTATGTCCAGGATCTATACCGCAATGCTCAGAATTGCTCTGTGCTACAACAGATTGGCATTAAATATACTGATTCAAAGGAGTGTTCCAATATCCGGGCAGACCGATTTAGTGCCACATTCAGTCTCCCTCACCCCCTAAAGGGCACATCTCAGTAACAAAAAGTTTGCCAAATTCCAGTAATCATGGCCACACAGGTGGAATCCGCCAACTCCACTGCTAGAAATACAGCAGCCATGGGACCAGATGACATCCCAGGCTATGCAGTACATGAACTACTACATAACTCTGCATCTCACCCAAGTGCCATGTATAATCATAGCCTTTCCTCAGACATCTATCCCACTGAGTGGCACACAGCTATATTTATCACACTCCACAAGGGGGAATCCACCTTGGATCCCAGGAACTACTGTTCCATCAATCTGATGAGTCTGATCTGCAAGGACATTGAATGCATTATCATGCAACTGATTAACAAACACATTGACAACCAGTAAATACTGGACCCCACCCTGGATGGTCTCGTGCAGAGCCGATCTTGTCACCTGACCCTGTTTGTCCACTTTGATTCAGTCTCTGGAGCTGTGGAAGAGGGTAAGGTGGTGCACACAGCCTATCTGGACTTCGCCATGGCCTTTGACAACATTGCCCAGTCTAGAGACATAGTTAAATGTGCGAAGCTGGCCATAAACACCTGTGTCACTCGATGGGTTGCCAACTGACTTACCGACGGAATGCAGACTGTAAACATAGCCATGTCAAATCCATGCTCCAGACAATTGACTAATTGGAGTATGTCAGGATCGGTCCTGGCACAGCTCTTGTTTGGCATCTACTTCCCTGAAGTACAGGCCAACACTACGGAACTCTGGCTAACAAAGTTCACAGATGACTGCAATCTGGGAGCCATTATTGTATCCCCAAATGATGTGGATATTCTACAACATGGCTTTACAGAAACAGATGCTTGGTGCAAGAGCCATGGGTTCAAGCTTAATGGTGAGTAATGTGTAGTTATCCCCTATGGACATATCATGTACCCATGAAGTACCACATAGGTGGCAGTACACTAAACACCCACAGTGTGCTGACAGACGTTGGGACACAGGTGGACAGTGATCTCACCTTCATTAACCACATAGCCACAACATTAAGGAAATCCTCCTATGTGGTACACTTCATCACTGAGGGCTTTACATCCAGAGAAAAGGGAGTAATTGTCCCACTGTACTAATCCCTCATTACACCCTGTATAGAGTACAATGGCCAGTTTGGTATGTACCTTGCAAGACAACTGCAACAGCTGGGAAGGCAGTGGAAATACCTCACTATAGGAATCACAGGCATTAAACAGATGGCCTATATTGACCGTCTAGACATCCTCCAGCTATACTCTGTGGCATACTGTCTACACAGAGGCTATGTCAAACCCTGGGAAATAACATCTGTAATATGTGTATGTACTGCCATGTACAGTACATGTGTCTATGTGCTCTCATTACTGTCGAAAAGGGTATTGAGTGTCATGTCTGGGACACACAAGTATCCATGTGAATGTGTGACATGCAGGGGTAGCAACCCAGGGTACGTGCTGTCACACAGACATGCAGTGTAACATGGCATTGTATGTCTGTGTGACAGCATGTACCCTGGGAATGTGCTGCCACACAGGGTACGTGCTGTCACACAGACATGCAGTGTAACATGGCATTACTACTGTTGACAGTGCTGTCCCAGGGAAGGGTGCAGTGCTAACATTACTACTGACAACAAGCACATCCGCAGTGATAGCTGCACTCTGATGGCTCACTGTCATGCACCTGGTGTGTGGGCTGTGCCACTGTATATATCCCCTACTGGATGATACCCAGACATGTGGAACGTAACTGTGGAGTACCATCAGTACAGCACATGTTAGTGAGGGCTTACAACATGTAGTAATGGCATACTCATTGTTGTCAAACATCCATCTGTTGACAAATTCATCTTACTGCATAGCTATTCACCAAACTGGTGTCTGTCAGTCCCTCTACAGATGTGCAGATGGAAGGTCTCCAGCTAGGATACGTACAGACAACCTATGCTTGATTGATACCAACATGTGTGGCCAGCTGTGTACTACCTGTCACATATAGGAGACATCACCCTGAATGGGCCACATGCTACCAGTACCAACACTGCACTATCACAGTCAACTGAACATGCTTGGGTACAGGTCTCCTTCACAGACACTAACCACATGTTGTACAACATGTTGCATACATGTCAACTGGATTACCTAAGTGGCCATGTGTAGAAGACACTCAGAGGATTGGCTGATGCATGTCACTCTCACCCAGCCAGTCACTAATGTGGTGTCTGTTGAAAGATTGCCTGCTAGCACATGGCAGGTGGCATGATACCAATTACACACACCCCCTACACATCCACTCCCTCCATGGACAACAGCCAGGAACACAGCTATGACCACCTGCAGCAATGAACCACAGTATTGACACATGTACATGTGCATTACTGAGGACAGCATCATTTGTGTGTTAGTACACCTGTAGTTGAAAAATCCATGACTGCCTTCACAACCACCACCACTCCCATTGCCATAGTCAGATGTGGCCGCTGCTGTAATGGACATGACATGTAGCCTGTTACACTACTCTCCCTAATAGCTACATGTACCTTGCACTACCAGTACAACAGTGTTGTACAAATGAGTCGGTAGGCATGGGGATCCCATTGAGGTATGTCATGTGTGTGTATGTGTGCATGTCTGCATATCTGTAGGGTACACCATTCTGAGGCCACATACTCCTATTACAGTCCACATTGCCACACAGTAGTACAGATATTGTTGTTGTCACCTATAGGTGTGGCATTGCAATGCAACACCCTACTATGACTGCGGCATGTGCATTACATGCATATCCCTGTGGTACCACTGTTTTGATTTGCAATGGGTTGTTTTGGTCTCGTGGGCAATGTGTGATAGTGGGTATGTCAGAGTATCAATATGGGTTCCAGTGTGTGCAATATCCAGTGAGAGATGTTGATGCTGTGTAGACTGTCATTAGACCATGGTACACATGGAATATGGCCCACGTACCACTCTCTGGTGGCCACTGTCACCATCACCCATACAGGTAACTGATAACAGGATACAGCCCAGTTACACATGTGCTGTGTGCAGCCTACCTGTAACACATTGGACACATGGGATAGTTAGTTAGCAACAATATACCAGGTCTCTAAGATGTGTGTCTGCCTGTTATGTGTCAATCAATGTGTATATGATGGTATGACACACTATGTATTCTCCATATACAAACATTGAATACCCCATTACCATATTCTATATGTCTGTGGAAGTTCTGCATGTAACATGTGACCTGACATGCACCTCACCCTACAGATGGTGTCATGTGTGCAATGAAAGCCACACAGTTCAGTAGCACTACATACCTAGGTAGGAGTCTAGACGCAGTGTCGCCAAGTAAGGATGTGTGTGTATGTGGATGGGTTGGCATAATTGTGCAGATTATACATGTACCAGCAGGCCACCAGTCAATGTTGCACAGACAATAACTGTTATACATACTTGTGACATGTGTGCAACTGTACACCAGATATGTCACAGCCATGGTGTCACCACAGTGACATACCCTTGTGGAATATCACTGCAGCCCATACTCCTGCTGACACATTTAAGCCTACAACACAAATGGATAACATTATGGAGATAATTAGTGTTATCAATAGCTGAAATGCATTATAGCTGCATGGCTACACTACCTGACATGCATGCATTACACATTACCCCTGACAACATCTTACACTGCAGTACATTGCAGCACTCTATTACCATCACCGTGTGCATCAGAACCATATTAGCCTGTCCCTGTATCAGTGTTATGGATGACAGGGATGTGGCATAGGTATCATCATATGCACAGGGTGTGTTGATGGTATGCCAGAGGCCAAGGGTGGTCCATATATGTGTCACCATGTGTGTGGGTGAGGGGTTTGTTTCTTTGATTGGGGCATGGTGATGTGGTGTGTGTCGGTATGGGGTCGACCTAGGTGTGGTCACATAGTGTGTGGGTATGCATGCACTCAGTTCTGCTATGTGGCTGACCTATAAGGGTGTTGTTGGACATCTGCCGACCACACCTGGCAATGTGTGCAGTTCACTGCACCTGACCATGGACATGCTGACTGTGCCTGCCAGGGGTTCCATGGGTACGTGCAGGTATAGACCTGAAGGTGCTACTCTCCCCTGATGATGACAGATGTCCTCTGGAACCATGTCCCGCCTGGGACTGGCCAGGGCCATATGCACAAGACCTGCTGTGGTGTGGTGTGGACAGCACCCCCAGTGGTGTGCTGGGGCTGGTACTGCCACTACAGGAGTGGATGGGCATCCTGGCTTATCCAAGTTGACCAGCAACTGCTGGTGTTTCTGGCATACATCCATGCAGCCGTCACACCACTCCCACCACATGTTCAAGCACAGACATACCACGGTCGAGGAGGCCTACCATCTCACCCCACCATCTATCCATGACCTCGGTCTGTTCATGGTGGGCAACAAGTTCATGGAGGTTGCCACTTACAGCTGAGAAAGCAGACCTCTGCAGCCTCAGGCCCTGTCTGGTGTACATTTCCATAAATGCCTGTGCCTCCATTATGGCCTGAAACATGCTCCTGGTGGTACCAGTTGTGGCACCTCTGCCAGGGGCATGATGACCTGCACCATCCCATGAGCACCACGGTACAGCTGCTGATGTGATGGCCTGCCAGACATCCAGCTATGCTGACTGTGACCCAACACAGTTGGCATGGACACCACACTTTCCTGGTCACTGCCACAAATCTCCAACTGTCCTTCTGTTATGGCCACATGTGATAGGGTTTGTAGGGGCACTATAACTGTGTGTGGGCTTGGGGTGGCTAGGAGGGTCATGACACATGTTGGCATAGTGTCGGCTTCTGACAACCACACCTGTGCCTCAACTGTACCATCTTCATCATTGGTGTCTGTACGGACACCTACCTCAGTTTGCATGCAGGAGGGACCCTGACCCATGTCGCCACCTGTGGATGAGACAAATACACACTTTAAGACCTGTACAGCATTGCATAACAATACACATACTCACACACACTCCCACACACTCACACTGACAGTCCACCTTACTACCTCCCTTTCCCTGGGTTTAGAGACAGTCCCACATTCAGTTACATATGTTCCCCATCCTGCATGGCACTTGTTAACATACACTCATTACTACTACCCATTAACATATCATTCCTCTCCATGCCTACACATGTGATCACAACACCTGACCTGTTACTCCATCACCTCCCTGACTTAGGTCGAGTAAGTTGTACATAGCCTCACTGCTATCATCCAGTATTACCCTGTGTATGTCCAGTCATGGTGTACATAGCCCCTATATGGTTGCGGCTGCTACATTCACTACATATGTCACTCCACCCGAGACTCATACTACAGTCTTGCTCAGTCCATGCCACATCTGCTGTGCAAGCAACCCATCATGCAGAAAACAGTAATACCTGGATACACTCACTGATGTACTCTGGTAATTCCCCATTGCATTTGTAGTGCTGCATATGTGGGTAGCCGGTTATCTATTTCCTGCTGGCAATATGATGTGTATACCTGGTATGTACTTTCCCTCCCAATGCATGTTCCATGCTACAGACCTTGTTATGCTATCAGCTGTCCTGTGTTCACATATCAGACAGGTTGTCCTGGTGTCTCATGTGTCACTCCATGTACATGTACAGCACAATCCGACGGAGAAGTACTGCCATGTGATCAATGTAACTATCGCCTGTGCATACATGGACACCCACACAAACAGACATATATGTACACACACATCTGACATGCATTGACCACACTCCACTAGATTGCACTTACAGACACAATCAACACACACACACACACACACACACACACACACACACACACACACACACACACACACATACACACACACACACACACACACACACACACACACACACACACACACACACACACACACACACACACACACACACACACACACACACACACACACACACACACACCACACTCCTACATGTGGGTTTGCACAACTTGTGTATACACAGTCCTCCCATTACCCTTCTGTCAGCATGCATTACATATGGTGCTCAACAGCAAGCAGTGCAACTATAGTGACTTCATGCTAGCGGCAGTATACATATGTGTGATGCATGGGCTGTGTTGGTAGGTGATGGCCCTTCCCCTTGTTAACACTGCACCCATGTACAAAGTATTACTGTCAACCTGTTCCGCACCCTGCCTTGTACTGTGCACCATACTTCACAGGTGTAGAAACCATTGCTGCATATGTAGTACTGTGTTGGTTATGTCAGCTCCAATGCTCACAGCCCCTATGTGTTATAGCAACTCATACCTGGGATGATATGTGAACAGATATCATTTGTGAATGCCTAATGTCTGCTTTACAGATCACTACATCAGCAGTCCATGTATGACCAATACAAGACTATTACACTGACAACCAACAGACCTTACCATGGCTGTGGAGGGTGCCCTACACATGCCCCAGACCTCTGCATGGTTGCAAGGTCTACTCATGTGCACATCCCTTGGAGTGCACACACTGCTGTCACAAGTGCTGTGGGGTCAGGATTACATCTGCCACATTTACTTAACCTGATTGTGTGCAGCTACAGCCATGGGGGTGTTGTTTCACAGATGTCCCTACTGTAGGCCATGTGTCCTGCCATACGTCTCATCCCTGTGGACACATTGCACATTAACAGGATGTTAGTTATCTTGCATGTGTCTGTTGTACCCTTCCAATGGGGGTGTTGTTTCACACATGTCCCTACTGTAGGCCGTGTGTCCTGCCATACTTCTCATCCCTGTGGACACATTACACATTGACAGGATGTTAGTTATCTCACATGTGCTGGTTGTACCCTTCCGATACCTCAGCATGGTCTCTACTGTGATGCAGTACATTTCACAGCAACAAACCGTGAACATGTACAGCATGCAGTATGGGTAGGTGTGTTAGATGTGCGCATGAAATATCCCATAGCTATTTCATGCTCAGTGTATTATCATGCATGACCACAAATCATACTCACCAGCTACAAGCTGCTGCCGTGGTGGTATCCTGGAGGGACCTACATAGGAGTGTGAGAAAGTTGATGTCAGTGGCCACAGCTGTGGCATTTGTTAAGGGTGAGTGCAGCATTATGTTAGATCAACAGTAGAATTCCACAACAATGCAGCTTATGCACAACTGTTTATTACTACTACAAAGCAACAGACTATGTATATGAAATCTCAGATTTGCATGATATACCTGTACAGATGCAGATGCATACACAAGAGTGGTGTACTGATGTGCCCTGGGGCCTTACCTGCATGCTCCTCAGCTGGCGTGTCGTTGGCACCCACCTCCCCAATGTGCCCTGCCAGGTGTTGTTGCTGCAGGCAGATGCCACAAGGCTGCTGAGAAGCTCCTCCACACAGGTGAGGGGTGGATGGGTGGGCTGCCACCCCCTGTTGCGAAGTTGCCCTCCTGTATGGCAGCTGCACGCTGATGTACATGGTGAAGCAGGTCGGGGCAATGATGCCGGACCTGCTCATAACTGCGGTTATGCAGTCTGACATTATTGACCCTGTGGACTAGCTCATTCCACAGGGCAGTCCTCTCTTGCTGATTGTGGGCTGTCTGGCCAAACAGCTGTTTATAGTGCTGTAACACATGGTCTATTATCACCTCGGTTTTGGCGGCGCTGTATGATGGCAGACATGTGTGCGCCATGTTCCCTGGAAGACATAAAGATGGAAACAGGTCTAAGCCACTCATACAGTAGGGTTACCATAGTTTTCAATACACATATTTGTCTCCCCCACCATATCAGCTACAACAAATCATTCACAGAATGCAATTGGTATGTCATCTGCTTACCTACTATTGGGACATATGTTGCATTGTACCAAGCTTTGTGCTATGTGTTTGTGCCACGCTTTGTACTATGTGTTTGTAGCAATGCTCCCTGTGGGGACACTATCTTTGCTGGCCTGTTACAGACTATTTTACCTGCATGCCATTGTCAGTGCCACTATAAATATATATATATATATATATATATATATATATATATATATATATATATATATATACACATACACACACACATATATATTTTTATATATATATACATACACACACACATATATATTTTTATATATATATACATACACACACATATATTTTTATATATATATATATATATATATATATATATATATATATATATATATATATATATATATTCATATAAGTGTAGATACATCTTGTAGGTTGTTGATATACCTATATCCCTACGAGTGTCTGTGCAACTGTAGACATGCACGTCTCGTTCTGTACCACACAAATATTTATGTATATGTGGGGTGCATACAGACATCTGGTCCGCATTCTGTAACCATCTTTCATTCACAGCTGCACTGTTCTGGCTTGCTGCAACACAGATAGGTGTCACATGTGAACACAGACTAACATTAGGGTGGTATATATGATGAGAGATTGCTGGTAAGCCTATTATACACCTATGGCATTTGCGCATGCTACATTACACATTAACATGACTTTCCTGCAAGTGGTGTGCTCTGACACCCATGTGTCTATCATGACGGCAGTACTTCCACCACCAGCTATTGCCCACACTAATATAACACACACAGATATTATGGCTTACATCTTTGTCATTCATTGCTCATCTGCACAGTTGGCGGGTATGTTCCACTGCTTACAGGAACAGACAGTATTGTCTAGAGCAGTTGTTCAGCATAACATCTTTACAGGGACAACTACAGATGACACATATCAAACATTCAACATCATATATCCTATTAATCTATACCACATACTACATTCAATTACATATATGTATGTTTTACATACCTTTTTTACCTTTCTGTTTTTGGCTTTCATTTTTTATTTATTTTTATTTCAGTATGTGTGTGTGTCTCTCTGTCTCTCTGTCTCTCTGTCTCTCTCTCTCTCTCTCTCCACTAGAGCAATTGAGCTGGTTTGAATGGATTACAGCATGGCTTTTGTAGATGATGCGCATGATCAGGTGATGGCCTCTGCATCAGTCAGTGTGCAACAGTTGCTAACTGCATGCAGCCTGCTGTGTAGTGATTCAGATAACCACTGTCATGGCAACCCAGTACTATAAATTGCTGACTCATGTGGGTGTTGTCATTTAACCTTTCCAGTATGTGGGGACATCCTTCCTGTATGTGGGCAGCAGTGTTACAGACGGCAGGTTGCAATACCTCTTACAGCAGGACTTGCAGACACAGGCCAACTACACATTTGTAAGAAGTTCCAGACCTACAGACAGAGTGAGTAGTGTTGTTATGTGCATTGTATATTGCTGGTCTTGCAGTGTTTGAGTGTGTAGTTTAGGATGGAATGCAGTCTGTCTGCATAGCTCTCAACTGTGGGCCTATCCACATGATGGCCAGTGGATTGTCTGTTTGCTTTTGCCTGTACACCACACAGGTCTTGTCCTAGATATATCCCTGGCAATCTGTCTGTTGTGTGCTATCAGTACATGGCTACATCCATTTGTGTTTCTGATGTCTTAATCCTGTATAAGGGTATGTTGCAACAAATCTTGTAACACAAGCAATTTCCAGGGTGTGTAACAGCAATATTGCAAGTATGGCCCTGTGTTCCTGCCTCTGTCCTCCACATATATGGCAGGCTTTGTCCTGCTGTGGTACGGTTAGGGGTTGTTAGGTAATGGCCTATCATTATTTACTGCTAGCATTCCTGCTGTCATCCGAGTCATATTGTGGACTCCCACAACATTTGTTGGTCAGGGTTCATACATGTCACAGAAACACTGACATTACCACAAGTAATAAATTCCCCCTAGGGTGTAATTGGAGGCTGCTGAACTAAATCTGTTATTGTTGGTTGTTTCTTATCTTGAAGGCAAATCCTTTGTCTACTGTTGTATGAATTGAAGGGCTAGGCCTGGACAGCATAGTATGTTATATATCCACACTGTCTGCATCTACTGTTTTGTGTGGGCCTTGCATTCATCACTGATTAAATATTTCAAATTCTATATGCTGTAAGTAATGGCATACATTATTGTACAGTACACAAATAAAGGTTGTCTGTGTATATATACCTGTGTGTTATGTCATGTCCTTTGAATTGTGAGTGGGTATATGTGTAATGTAAGTGTTCTTTTTGTGGTAATGGTTACCACACTACACATGTCACAGGAACCACTACAGGGCTTGTAACTGAGGGATATACTTTGGACCCAGTACGTCCACACTACTTCTACATATTTATGGCTACTAATACCTTTTGTCTGTGTATATGTGTATGTACCTTATATCTCATATATTTTATATATATATATATATATATATATATATATATATATATATATATATATATATATATATATATACACACATATATATATACCTGAACATGATTGTCAATGTATATATGTGTGTGCATATGTGTACCATTGTAATGTGTACCCCTTCCACATTGTACATTCCCTACAGTAGGATGACTTTTCTGCATAATATGTTACAGATATTGCCTTGACATGTACAGGTGAATTAGATTACTGTTGGAGCATTGTAGCTGTGTTGTGGAGGGTCCTAAAGTCAAGTACTGCATGTGCTGGATATTGGAATGCACAGCATATCCATTAGGGCTGGGGGGGGGGATTACATAGCACTAATTACCAGGTATCCCTCATTTGTGCCCCCACCCCAGTTGACTGTGCTTATGGTCTGTTATGTTGTACTTACTGGTTCAGGATTTTGTTTCCATGTGGTAATGCTATACACATGTCTGTATGTATATATATCTATATATATATATATATATATATATATATATATATAGATATAGATATATATATAGATATATACACTGAATATATTTATCTATCTATATACAATTGCTGTTATATGATTATTTGTGAGTCATACATACACACACACACACACACACACACACACACACACACACACACACACACACACACACACACACACACACATATATATATATATATATATATATATATATATATATATATATATATATATATATATATGTGTATATATACACATACAGATATATATATATATATATATATATATATATATATATATATATATATATACATATATATATATATATATATATATATATATATATACCTATAGTTGTCTATCTGTCTACATTTACAGATATATATCTGTCCATATGTCCATGCATGTTCGGCTTATATATTTGGCCTATTTCTCATTCTCTTGGCAATTGACATGGATGATCTTAGGATTGAAGTCAGTCACTTGTGCCGACACCCTTGTGTTTCAGACTTTTCATCTCCTTCAAAATATGTGTTCTAGTACAGATAACTGTGTGTCTAGCAACGATTTAATTGTATTGGGGCAGTATTTGACAGATATCCTATTTGTACCCACATTTTGGCACACTTTGTCCAGAATTCTTGCATTAAGAGATTGTGTGGTATGATATTACTACATTTCCTGTGCTGTTGACTGATTGTGCTGGCTGATATGTTTGTGAAAATAAGAGGGTTATGTACATCTGCCATGGCTTACTGGTAGGTCACTTTGTGTATGATGTGCAAGGCCCTGGGTTCGGGCCTTGCAGAGGCTGTATATTTTGTTGCTGGGCAGAACACTGGCCATTGGATACAGAATGATTAAGGGACATTTGAGCAGTTGTACATGAGTGTGCATGGGTTTGCACGGAGCTAAACAATACTAACCTCCTGGGTGCGTTTTCTTACACTCAGCTTCTACTTTGCTTAATCTGTGTAGGCAATGATTACGCCTGTGCAACCACACTTATACTCACTTACTACTGCTTATTTGTGCTTACACCTGCATACTAGTGCCTTATTCATTATGACACTGACACTTCACATGTGCAGTTAATGCAGTACTCCTGTTCACATTTAATTGTTATTTAGTAGGTTATACAGCAAAACGATGTTCATATACAGATTTCACATGGAAAAAAGAATGTGATGTAGTGGGACTCGAACCGGGATTGCGTGCTCATTAGGTGGATGGTCTGCCCACTACACTATTGCTGTTCTGCTTCATTTGCATATTTCTACCATAATATCATACCGATGTTCTCTTTCACCGGTCCCCGAGTTCCACGTACACAGCATCCATCCATTCTCCAGTTGCTAGCTCTGCCATACCACACCTCCACACATTTCCCTCTCTGCACATCTTGGTACTCCTCCAGTATACTGTCTCAACCCTAACATCTGCAGGCTATTCATCCATTTAGTCCACATATGTACGAGCCTTCCCTTGTTCCTCCTCTGATACTGGTGGAGACATCAGTGTGACCCACAACTTTTGGTTGGTCCCACCAGGGACAGACCTGTTGTTGTGTCAAGAGTAGACTTAGCTGGTCTACACTGTTTTTCCCACTGGTAGCATCCTGCCAGGGTTTTGAGAAGCAGTGGTTTGCTTCACACACCTGGCCAGCCTCATCTCCTGGGTCCGCGGAACCAATGCCCCAGATATGTCATTGTGTGCATGAAGCATGCCCACACGCCCCAACAGCGTGCACTGTTTATCATTATTCTCTTCAGTATTATGCAAGACTACTGTTCTCACAGTATGATTTGACAGACACTGTTCTTTGATGCACATAGACTGCTCGTAATACTGTGATTGAGCAATGTACACATGTCTGTTGGTATTAATTTACACACTTGCATACATTTCCTATACTGTTGGATGACTGTGCTGGATGATATGTTTGTGATCACAGCAGCTGAATGTGTATCTGCCATAGCTTAGTGGAACTCATGTAGACTACAGTGTGCAGGGTTAGGGAGTGCAACCTGGCAGTGCAGATTATTTTGTTAATGGCCACAATGACAGCTGTTGGCTACAGAGAGACTAAGGCACTGTCGAGCAATTGTAGGCGAGTATGCACTGGTTTGTATGAGGCTCAGCATTGCTGACCTCTGGTTGTGGCGTCTTACACTGAGTTAGCTTCTACATTGCTTAACCAATGTGGTAATTGCTTACCGCCGCCCAAACAGGCTTACACCTGCTTGCTCCTACATACCCCCATGCTACTTCATGTATTTAGTTTACATTTGTCAACCGAGACAATCTGACTGGATGCTTGTCCATTTTCAGCGGTGGCCCGGGGAGTAGAGCTCCACAGTGACCCCAGCTATTAATTCCAATTAATACTGAGGTGTTAACATTCATAGAGAGTAACAAACATAACATAGCTACATACCACAGTCTTCATTCTTAGTTTAAGTTAACATGTCGGTATTATTCATGCTTAGGTCAGGTTTACATGTCAGGTATGACTGTTGACAAAGGTCAGTTTAAGGTGAAGTGGGATTCAAGTTTAACAGTTCTGGATAGGTTACACTCAGGTATTTGGGGTAGGTTTAGTTATTCCATACCTGTGTGGTACAGTAGAGGAGAACAGTGAAGGGATAGGTTACACTCAGGTATTCGGGGTAGGTTTAGTTATTCCATACCTGTGTGGTAGAGTAGAAGAGAATAGTGAAGGAGTAGGGAGGTAGGTAGAGGGGGGGACATTGTAACTGTATAGTAGGCCATTGGAATAACTGGAAGGGGAGCAATAGAGAAGGTTTGTCGGATGTTGGGATTTGTATGCGAGGCAGGACAAGAGGTGTCAGTTTCACTAGTTGATGTAGGGGTATAGAGTGTAAGTTGGGGGGGGGATTTTGCAAGGTGGTGAGCCTGTGTGGATCCAAGTGTGCTTGTGGTGTTCCTTTATGTGTTATTTATATTTGTCCTGTGGGACAGCTGAGGTAATACATGTGGGTAGGGGGTTCCAGATTCTGCCAGTATAGCTGGGGAAGAGGGTGGTGTCACCTACGTGTAACTTTAAACAATAAAAATGGAACAGGGGTTGATAGGTAAGTGGTGTTCATGGGGCACCAAGGGGAGAGATAGTAGAGGAATTATCCAGGGATGTGCAGGAAGGCTGAAGGCAAGGTCCGCAGCTGGCCATGTCTTCTACAGTAACAGCTGTGCATATACACTGCATTTGGAGTTTGCTTTGGACACTCACACCCCTGGGTGTCGCAGTGAGGACTTCAATAATAACTTGTGATGCCTATTAGATCGGCTTACAAGCCTACAGTGGGGTGTTGCGACCATGTGTTCTTTGGTGTTATGTAGTGGGTTTTGCGACAACACATATGGTTATACTGTACTTTGCCATGTAAAATAGACTGTGCTGCAGTGGGACTCATACCAGGAATGGCTGCTCGTTAGGTGGCAGCTCTGCCCAATTCGCATTATTGCTTAAATCTCCGGGGTGGTCCGTATCGAACCGCTCCAGCCAACACCTGCACGTCTCGGCCCATAATTGCATAACCATAGTTCCCCACCCACCCATCCTCTACAGCACTCATCCTTAACGTGGTGCAGGTCAGGTCTAACCACACCACTACACACTGCCCACTCTCCACGTCTTGGGACCCATCTCGCATGTTGTCTTGACCCATGGGTCATCAGGCATTCCCAAACTTGTAGTCCATGTACATACATGGCCTGCCTTGATAAATCATTACAGGGACTGATTGCGTTCATCATCAATTTTTGGGGTGTTCCACAAGGGACGCTCCTGTCTCTGTTGCAAGATTAGACTTGGCGGGTCCACAGTGTTCCCCCCACTGGTTGTGTCCTGCCTGTGGTTTGGGGAACAGTGGATTGTTTACATTGCTTGTGTGTTTGTTTGTATGTTTCCCCTGTCTGGCTGGGGAGGGATACTACATTTAACATGTTTGTTAATTGGGCCCCTCACCCCTATTGGCACTGCCTGTAAGCATATGTCATTCCTACGTGCTGTATCATGTCATAGCTATATATCTGTGTATATATGCACACATACCCATAAATATATATATATATATATATATATATATATATATATATATATATATATATATGTATATATATCTGATGACATGTGGCTGTATCGGTGTCTGCATATGTATATATCTACATGTGGGTATTTATATACATATGTCTGTCTATGTATGTATACATTTGTACTTTAGAGAGGGTGAGGTATATCTCTATTTAGTATAGATATATATATATATATATATATATATATATATATATATATATATATACATATATATATATATATATACACACACACACACACACACACACACACACACACACACACACACACACACACACACACACATACCTCTACATATTTAGCTACATATCCTGTAATGTAGACTGGCATTGCTGGATACTGTGTTTTGTGTTCATAATGGCCAACCTTGTGTGCCATGTATGCTTTGCGATACCTACAAGTAAATCTGTTAGTTTAATCTAAGTCACACATGAAATCTATTGTTAGTACCAGGATAACATCCGTCCCATGCAGGACAACCCAAACATTAGGTATTAAACTTTCACTTACACCCAGAGTTACAAAGATACCCATGGCTATGTGTATGGACTACAGTGTGTGCCAGACCTAGGATACTTGGGTCAGAACACCATATGGAATGGGTCCCGAGGGGGGGGTGGAGGAAAGGCAATGTATGGTGGTGTGGTAGCTATGGGCTGGTAACCAGGGTGGGGATGGTGGCTGCGTGTGTGCAGTGGGTGGGGGGAACAGAACTGTGGGTAATGTCTGTATGGGTCGAGGATGGCCAGGGTTGGATGGGCTTGTACTGTTCGGCCCACCTGGTGGGTGGGGGAGAGGGGAATGTGATGTCAAAATGGGAAATATAACAGAGGGCTACTTTAAATCCCTATTTAAATGAAATACATACAATACAATGAGCTTGGTAGTATATTGCAGGGTGGACGTGTTTGGCTGGGGGGGTATGCCAATTCGTACAAGATGTCTATTGTTTGGACCCTCTCAGGTCCATTAACGATTCATGTGGACATATATGTTTCTGTTGATCTACCATTGCTATCTAAAGATGTCTGGCCATATATACCTCTATGGGTATATATATTTGCTTACATATTTCTAACTATGTCCGTAAATACCTACGGAGACATATATATCTGTGTACATATCTGCAACTTGCTGTGCATATGTGGACATATAGGTGTTGACACATATATATATATATATATATATATATATATATATATATATATATATATATATATATATGTGTGTGTGTGTGTGTAGATGTCGGCATTTGTATGCATATATGCTCATATATTTGTATATATATATTTTTATATATATATATATATATATATATATATATATATATATATATATATATATATATAGATATATGTATCTATTCTTGGATATTTCTATATATCTTTGTATATATATATATATATATATATATATATATATATATATATATATATATATATATATATATATATATATATATATGGGACTACATCTATAGATATGTTGTATCTGTTTAGATAGTAATATATTTGCACACACACGTCCATCTAGATGTAGCTATACATTCTCTGTACTGTTGCATGAGTGGTCTGGAGTTATGTTTCTGTCAACATACAATTTATGCATATCTGACATAGCTTAGTGGTAAATCATTTTGTGTATGGTGTGCATGGTCCTGGGTTCCAGCTTTACAGACGCTGTTTATTTTTTTGCTGAGCAGAACACCTGCCATTGGCGGTGTGATTAAGGCACCTTAAAGCAGTTGTAAGCGGGTTTGCATGGAGGTGAGCACTGCTAACTTTCTGTCACAGTTTCTTACAACCAGTAAGCTTCTCCTTTGCTTAATCTGTGTCAGCAGTGCTTACCCCCATGCAAACGCACTTGCACCCGCTTACTAGTACTTACATAAGCTTACTACTACTTATCTGTGCTTACATCTGCTTACTGCTGCCTTATTCATTATGATACTGACTCTTCACATGTGCATTTCCTGCAGTACTCCAGTTCATAAAAATGAATGTTATTTAGTGGGTTTTGCAATGCAAATATTGCTTATACCATGCTTTACCATGTAAAATAGACTGTGCTGCACTGGGACTCAAACTGGGAATGCCTTCTCTTTAGGCAAATGCTCTGCCCACTATACTATTGCTGTGATGCTTCATTTGCATATATCGTCCTTCTTATCCTCTTCAGCCTTTTAGGCTGCTTTCAGCATGGCTGCGCAATGGGCACACCCGCACACCTACGGTTAGCTGTACTCAGAGCTTTAGACACCAATACAGGGGTTTCTTCCTTTGATTTTTATGTCCTGTTGCTGTTGCACACACGGGGGACTGTTGGTGGGGATATGTGGACACCTATGAGCAGTATCACTCACTTATTTCCACTTTCTGCTGTTCAGCATTGCAGGGGCATGTTTATTCTGAGAGCTCTGCTCTCAGAAACACCCCTGCACTCCTACACACTCTGTGTAAGCCTGGGGGCTCTGGCAGCATGCCTTCATTACTATGCATGGTGTGCTGCCATCCTGCTCCTAAGCAGCCACTTCCGTGCAGGATTAGACTAGTCCTGCACAGAAGATTATTAAATCCGGGGTCACTATTTTGTAATATCCTAGATATGATTTTTAGGAATCTTGTAGAGTATATAGTAAGGACAAAATAAGTAACTTTCAAATGCTGAAAGACAGTTATAAAATAGTGCACAGAATATCATAGTTCTATGTTTCATATGTTATTGAAAGATACATAAGATGCTGATATGGATTGTAGAATATATGGAATTGTAATTGAATGACACATAAAACATGAATGAGAGCAATGACTAGTTAGAGGTAAGTATAGCAAGCAGTACTATGATGATTTATATGAATGTGTAACTAATAGTGTTATTAGAACTAGACTAGGACATACATTATTAAAATGCTTATACTTCATAAATAAAATAGTAAGGGCAATAAACAGAGGACAAGACTTTTGAATTCATAGTCTCATAATCATAATAATTAAATGACAAAAAGGTATAAAGGGAACAATATCAAATTAATAGCATCATTATTGTAAGATAGGCTTCACTTGTATGTAGCTTGTTAGACATAAATGCGGTATTCTCTTTGCATAAGATTAGAAATGCAGTTATTTTAAAGCAGGCCTATATCTTCCTTTTCTATTTTATGTTTTACATGCAATTCCAATAGAAAGGAATATTTCAGTACAAATGAATAACTTTCTGTACAGAATACTGATACGAATAAAATGTGCTAACAGAATGTGCAGTACATTGTAGATAAACAGATCTTGTTTAGATGGTACAAGACTTGGGAACCAAGGCTAATGAGGCATGTAGAACTAGTACGAAATGTACAGGGATTTGGTATTATTAGGTGAGCTACTTCAGACACAGAAGTCAGTAAGTTTGTTTGGACTGATACACAGAAACTCATAGCAGTGCAGTCTGCTGAAGTTTTGTACAGACACTTGGGATTCAGTGTAGAAGAAACAATTCTCAGTACAGAAACTATGGACAGTGCAATGAATAAATAATTCTGTGTACTGAAACTATGGACAGTATAATGAAGAAAGAAGGTACAGACAATAAAATTCAATCAATTTCAGTTTATCAGCATGATTACTTGAGGCAGGAAGATTTAATTTGGATAATGTTGACATCTACCGCTACTGTACATAATAAAACATTTGTAACCAAACTACAGTGTATGCAGACTTTTATTCTGAAATGCACTAGACAATTTGGCAGATAAAAGAGAGACTGGCACCTGTTCACAGTTCTGGGTAATTAAAAGATAAAGACATTTATTTCAGCCTAATTCCAGTTTCTTCAAGTTATTTCCCATTTATTTCTGTATTCTACAGTCCTTTCAATTCTTATAATGGTGTAACAATGTTTACAGTTAAAGTGAGTTCCAAAACCCCATAGCAACCTTACAAGTCTGCAGTTGTTCATCAGCAGACAGACTACAGTTATTTCACAGAGAAGCAGTCTTCCTTCAAGACACCACTTCAAAAAAATGCACAGTAAATTATCAAATAACTTTAGACTTTCCAAAATACCAGTGGAAATTACATTATTTAATTAAAAGCATCATATCAGAAACCTTCACAGTCTCTACAAAAGACAACTCAGTTCCACATTTCCAGGGTGATCTTGAAGAGCCAAGGAAATCCTTACAAGAGACATTTTGAAAAAGTTGTGAAATGCCTGGTCACCTTCTCAATGCAACTTATGTGAGCATTCATTTTTACTACAATGCATTTTCTAGCAAAATCAGACAGTAAATCTCAGAAAAGTTTAAATACATCATTATATAGATGTGAAATAATATTTTTCAGTAAAGGTACCAGTAAATGTTTGATTTAAATTTAGAGAATTGGGTTAAGTAGTCTAAAAATGTGTTCCAGAAATGTTCATTTAAGTTTCAATGTTATTAGTTCAGGAATGTTAATCTTTCTAGACACAAAAGGGTTAAAACACAGAAGCATACTGTAATGAATGAGGTAGCATACACATTTACAGAAACTGTAGTATATTCAACTTCTAATGTCAGTATGGTTTCAAACTTAAAAAAACATGCAGATTGTAACAAATTCTAATGTACAGTCCTCAGAAATCAGTGTAATTACAGCACATTTAGTTCAAACTTCAAAGTTAAGTTGCAGTATTGCAAATACAAATCAGCCTAATGTAAACTCAACCAGTGTAAACAACACGCACATATAAAATAAAAATGTGCAAAATCTAATAAATTCTAGTTTGCTGTTTGCAGAAGCCAGTGCAAATATTGTACTGAAGGAGTATAAAAGGGATCAGAATGCAAATTTTGAACATTTTAATAAAATAAACACTGGTATAAATAATACACAGAGTTCAGGGCAAAATGAAGAAATGCATACCATAGCTCAAGTCACAGTTGTTACTAGTTTTTTTTTTTTTTTATATATGGCAACATAAAAAAGAAACACATACCATAGTTCAATTCAGTCTTGTCAGTAGCTCTATAGAAAAGAATTTTCAAAATATAAAGGGTGTGGCAATATAGCACCAAACAAGATGATTTCTCTGTCATCTTTTAAGTAGAGAGAAATGACAATATGTCATTGTTTGCAGCAAATAAATTATGTAACCATGTACTGATTAATACAGATGCATCAATTTCAGTTACAAATGGACCTCTATGAGAGCATACAAGTACAGTTATAATGTTGCTAGAATTTAAAGGGTCAAAGACTACGGCAGTGAACAGTTCTGAGTTTGGCAGTATCATCTTATGCATGGACATGTTGCCAGAATTACATGTTGTTTAGACTTCAGTAACGATTTTATGGAGAAATAAAAATGCTACAGTATGTACAGTAGTGCAAACAGACAATACTTGTAAGAAATAGTGTGCAATAGAATGCGCAAGTGATGTACAGAATTTGAAAATTGGTTATGACAGGAATACACAGATTCATGGGTTAAAGATAAAATAAATTCTGGTTCAGTTTCCACAGCTGAAGTACAGGCAGACAAGTTACCATATTTTCAGAAAGAGTAGCTCATTCTGAGAAAAGCAAAGACAGACTGAAAAGGAAATTTCGATTCACTTTTATGGTCAGTAAGAAAAAAGGTAACAGTTTCAGGTTAGCACTAGATTTAAAATCAGTATACATATTTACCATTCTGGACGCATGTCTTGTGTACAGTATACTAGAAATGATAGTCAAGTTAAATATGTAGAATAAATGGTTTACAGCTACAGATCTAGCAGGTGAATTTTGTGTTATTATTTTATTTCAGCAGATATTATTATAACCTTTGAATGATGGTAATAAAGTATTGCAATACATAAATGATACAGACAGAGAAAGAAGAACAGCATTTACAGATATTAAATGATGGTTTGCTAGTTTTACAGAATGTAGAATTTAAAATCAATGTTACATTTTTAAAAGTGACATTACAGTCAAAAGTTTGGGTCCCATGCAAGAAAAGAGTACACCATAAATATTAGAGGGAATTCAATAAAACCTACATGATAATTTTTCCCGTACGCATGCTACAGTGCAATGCTTACACAGGTATGTCAAGTTTTAGATTCAGTAAACTCCATGTAGGGGTGCGCAATCACATGTACTCACATGCAAATATGGAAACTTTCGTGTAATGCAAATTTCAGCATAAGTAGCTGAATGTGGTAATGAAGCAAACCAATGCAAATGAGTGACCCAACAACCTAAAATGAAGCCATGTAGACTCTGTGTATGTGTTGGTAGTGTACGTCTGAGTACAGAAGTCTACACGGAAATACAGGCAATTAAAAGTATTCTAATTTGGACAGAAGTGCCCTTAACAGATACCACCACATATATTATGGCCTAAGTACACACTGTGGATGCTAGAAAATCAGTCTCCTAAATAAAAATGTAATTTTTACTGCCCTGACATAAATGCAACTTTGGCCCCCACCCCCAGCTTAATAATAAACTTGTACATAATGCAGGCTTTTAAAATATTTAAAACTGATGAAACAGAGTATTATAATATACTGTAAGCATAATGTGTTCTGTATCACATATATATAGGCAAAGTAATACCCTGCCTTGTGGTTACAACATTATGCACCCTTTCAGTTGCCTGCCTACATGGCTACTAACCATGTAAATTTCAGGCTGTTGGCACGGTCATTATACAAATAAGGCCAAATCATTAGAGTTATTGAATCACAAAATACAGTAACCCCATAAGGATGATCACTTTGTGTAAGGATTTACATGGTGTTTATGTTTCCAATGGATGCCAGCATTGAGTGATGCCATCAGAGGGGTGTGCCAGCTTCCATTTTTTTTTCTTTTAACATGCTTGCACAACAGGAAATGGAACAATAAAAGCCTTGTTATGTAACTAATCCCATGGTAGCACTTGTATGTGTACAGCTACAGTGTCGATGGCCCTGGGTTCGAGTATAGGATGTACATGCTTATCTTCACATTATGTGTTCCATGTGTTTGTGTTATCAGGAAAACAGAGATTAAAATTATACTTTTTTTCTTATTCTTACCTTATCTATGTGACAGTGCACGGAGTTGTGCAAAGTTGCTCTTAGCGGACTACACAGCACAGGTGTTTTAAGTCATGCTAATTACAGCCTAATCAGGTGAACTGCATCTTAATTAGCCAATCCCACATGGTGGACCTATTCAACAAATGTATAAAGTATCCACGTAGCCTACAATCTTATTTTGTCTTGATACTTCAATACCATTAGAGTACAGGCTTGGAAATTTTAACTGAGATAATGCTAGGTTCTGCTACAACTATTCTATATCTGTATGTGCTAGAGACTGAAGTCAGTGCTGCTAATGCTGCTGACAATAGGTCTAGGCTGAGAAGGAGAAGAGTGTTCAGGCCCAGGGTAACCTACCAGGTGCTACTTGAGTTGGAGATTGTGCTACAGGTTAGACAGGGACACATTACAGGAATTCTGTAAGGTCTGCCGGCCTCACCTCAGAGCCACAGCAAACCAAGGGGAACCCATTACAGTGGAAACTAAGGTATGTGTAGCCTTTAGAATATTAGCTACAGATATTTTTCAAAGACCAGCTGGGGACATGATGTGTGTGTTACAGGCATCATCATCCAGGATACTCCACCACTTCCTGGATGCTATGCTCATACATGCCAGTGTATTTTCCCCTGTCTTCTGAGGAGAGGGGCCAGCAATATACAACAGTTCTACCATATAGTGTACTACCCTGAAGTACTGGGTGCCATAGATTGCACTCATGTACACATCAAGGCACCACCTGGTGAGCAGGGTAGAATTTACATTAACCACAAGAGATACCAATGCCAGGGGATTATCTTGAATGTGTGTGCTGGCAAGCCTGGCAGTTATCTTGACCCCCATATCTGGAACACATCATAGCTATGGCAGATATTTGCTGGAGGGGGACATCCCACAGGGCCATTTACTTGGGGGTGCTGGCTATGCCCTGGAACCATGGATGATGACACCCATCAGATGAGTACACACATCAATGAAAAAACACGATAATGAGGCACATGCACAAACTAGAAACATCACTGAGTATGTGTTTGGGGTTCAGAAGTCATGGTTCCAGTGCCTTGATATATCCAGTGGAGCCTTGCCGTATAATCTATGCACGTGTACACAAATATTCACAGTATGTACTATGCTCCACAATCTGATCATGCGGAAATAGATGCAGCAAGATTAGCAAGGTGAAGGGATGCATATTCATCCAACAATGCCTAGGGCACAATAGCCACAACCACAGGAGGAATCAGAGGAGAAATTGCCAGCTGCTGTCTCTGTAGGCAGATGTAGTCATGCTCTGTATGCCATGGCTTTGGCTAAGAGACAATACATAGCACATTCACTGATCACTTAGGGACCTAGTGACTAATGCCTTTCTCCTACTCACATGCATATATTAAAATTAATGCCAGGCAACTCACACAACCTGTACCTATCCATGTATTGGCTGTGTACTACTTGCATCAGAGTCAGCCATGAACTAGGTGTGTCAACTGCTGCTTTTCTAAGGTAAGTCCTGAACTTAGACTATATTCTTGAAGAGTATTATTACATATCCTTGTATCTATTAACTTAGTACAGTATACAAGAAAATAGTGGTGGATTTGTACAGAAATCAAATTAACATGTAACTACAGACACTTATTTTACTAATATGTGTCCATTTGTAATTAGTAGGCCTCAGGCATGAAGTATTTTTACAGTCCTACCTCAGGATAATACTGGTACATCATTCAAGAGAGAAGTTAGAAAGTAAGGCTACACATTGCAGTTTCTGACTTCAGACTTGTTTGTATCCTAAAAGTAACTGCGCTTTGTTCCCCTCACTCCCCAAAACAGGACTGTCCCCTTGGAATTGCCATGACAATAACTCAGCTATGCTACCCCCACACCTACAGTATATGCATGTTTATGTCACAGTTAATTTCCTCTCACATTTTTAAAGACAACTATGTAGAATTACTTACACCTTGTGTTAGGTAACTGATGAAGTAACAGCAAACACATTCATGTAAGACAGAGAGACGTATATCTGTAACCATAATTATGACAGGTTGTGTGACTACTAACTGCTCTATGTCCAAATATAATACAGAGAAGTACTTGTACAATACGCAATCTATTATGGTTTGATAGCAGTGTACATTTTTATGCAGTTGATTGTGTAATGAATGACCACAGTACTGTTATGACAAGCTGCTTCTGTGGCAAAAAGTACTAAGGCAGCCATCCTGTTTGCTGAAGCTGTATTGGTGTTGAGGGTTCTAATCCTAATATAACTAGAAATTTTGGAAGTGTACTATCACTAGGTAGGATGTTTTTACAGACTTTGACTCTATGTTCCATACTTTTATCATCTTTTTCCACATTTGCATCATGCACCATACGTAGATAACATTTTTAATAAGGCTTAGTTAGTTTGCATGAAGTGCAGCATTGTAGAAATAGGGAAAAAGCAGGTAAGTTTTGTCAGACTGCCAAAAACAGAAACCGGATTCATTCAGTTATTGCCATTAGTAAATGGGAAATCCTGGCCTGGAGTAGTGATAGGAGTGGGCTATAGTAGCAGATCTATATTACATAAAATGAAGTATCAGATGTTAGCAATGTGCCTCATGTGTGTGCACTGTTTAATTATGTGCAAATAGGTAAAAGAGTGAAATGCATATGCATGTCCATTTAGTACAATAATCATTGCATTTGCGCTATGCCTAACTATTATATTACATATATCTGTGTTCTTCTTGTTCTATATTTCCCAGCTTTGTTTGATATAAGACTACATGTGTAAGCACTGCAAACTGAGGGCACAGTATAGCTATATGTACATAAATATAATAACAGGTAGACACTTGCGACAAACAATTAAACCAAGAAAATCCAAAAGAAAAGCAATATGGCACTGGAAAAGGTCCCTTGGCTAATCCGACCTGCTGTTTTAATAGCACCTCAATAAGTGATTAATCGATTTCAGTCACATGTAACAATGTGGGTATTTAAATATGTTTGAAACAGGGGGGCGTGGCCAAGGATGAACACAGGATAGCAGCAGATTTCTTCAGCTCCACCAATTTCACTGCACTGACAGGAAATAATTACTTTAAAAATTAATTTATGAAGTAATTTTCTTTCTAAATACGTTTGGTATATCTATTCCTTCAATAATATCTAAAAAAGAAAGAAAATTTTAATAATATTCCTGTCAGAAATCACCTTGGAAATTTCTCTATCAGCTTTTCTGTTTGAAATGAGTTCCAGTAAGACAAATTCTCAAGATTCCAGCATCAAGAAAGAACTTAAGTCTCTGATATCTACAATCAAGCAACGTACTGCCAAGATGGATAAACTGGATACTAAAATAGATACCTTCATAGAAAAAGCTACAAAACAAATAGACTTGTTACATATAGACTTGCAACAACAGAAGACTCAGATTACAGGCATAGAAGAGACTGTAAATGACATGGAAAATAGAATCCAAGAAGAGGAAATCAGCATTGAGTTTCTGCTGAAACAAAATACACATCTACAAACAAAGCTTGATGACCTGGAAAATAGATCTAGGCGCAATAACATTAGGATTTTTGGACTGCCAGAAAATATTGAAGGTAACAATATTACTTCTTTTTTTAAATACATGGCTCCCTAAAACTTTATACTTGCCAGAAGCATTTTCTTTTGGTATTGAAAGAGCCCATAGATCTATAGCTAATACTAACTCTAACAAAAAGTATCCTAGATCAGTTATAGTTAGATTTCTATCATCTTTTGATAAAGAGATGGTACTTAAATCTGCTTGGGCTAAAGCACCTGTTAAAATTAATGAGGCAACTGTGCGTTTTGACAATGACTATTCTTCCTTGGTAATAACTAAAAGAAAAGTTTTTCTGCCATTAATAAGGGAGCTTAAGAAAGCACAGTTTAAAACCTACCTTCTGTTTCCTGCCAAGCTAAAAATCTTCCTTCCTGATGGCCCTAAAATTTTTGAAGACTTAGACTCTGCATTGCTGTTTATCAAAAAAAAAATAAGATTTTGGATAAAATAGAGTAAATGGAATGGGCTAGTCCTTCATTAAAGAGATTGGCAACAGAAGCTTCATGGAAGACTTCAGAGAAGAAAAAGAGACTAAAAAACAAATGACTTGTTCTATGTTTTTTCTTTTTTTTCCTCTCTCTCTTTTTTTTTCACTATTAATCTTTTTAAATACAGTTACTGCATTTTCAGAAAGCCACAAATATTCTGAAAAAGATTTAATCAATGTCATTTTCTGTGTACAAAGAAGTGTTTTTGTTTCATAATCAGTCAAAATATCTGAGGAACTAATAACAAGCTATCATTCAATATGTTTCTCTTTCTGACAAAGAGAACCAAGGTTAGTAACTTGATACTTTTTTTTTTCTTCTTTTCTTTTATTTTAAATAATGACATTCTTTTTAGATTATGCATTGAGTAAGGGGTGGGGGAGGGCAGGGAGAGAAGTGTAATGAAAATATGATAAATGGAATAATAACTTATTTATTCCTTGTAAAAAAGTATATATGCTGTTTAAATGCTATTGCTAATTATACTTCCTTGATTTTATTGCTTATACTTGTTTACAAATAATCTGTCATGCTTTAATTAATAATAATTAGAACTAATTAGTAGTAAATAATATGTTTCATATCCATCTTTATTAGTATAAACAACAAGTAATATTCCACTGTAGATACTTTTTATAGCTTCCTTTTTCATTTTTTTATCTCTCTTTTTATTTTCTACTCTCTTTTTTTTATGCTCTCTCTCTATTTCCTTTCATATTAGTACATTCACATGCTTTTGATCATACTGATGCAGTAAATAATAAGATTTGTATAAAAATTGAATAGGGGCATAAATAATTAGTTCTATTACATATTAATAACTGTGGGCTTAGTTTCACTTTCATAGAGGCTGTAATAACTTGTAAAATATTTCGCGAAGGTTTTGCTTTGTTTAGCTTCATTTATATTGCTAAATGAATGTCAGTCACTTGTTTTTTATCAAAATTCCCGCCAGAATGTTAAGGGAGACAATTTGGGATGTGGGTTACCTCGTGAATAGTGTCCTCGAGTTGTTTTAAAAGCTTCAACACTCAGAATTCATGCAGAGAAACTGAATACAGTCAATTTGAACTTTGAGCCCTGAATTCACACTGACACATCGCAGATTCAAGAAGAACACTCTACCAGGAAGTAGAACTGCTGCAAATGCGACTCTGCGATGGAAAATTAACTCTATAACATTTAAATGTGAGTTATTTTTTATAACTACTTATTTATTCATGTTATAATTTATAAAATAAGAAAGTTATAATGATTTTAAATGATTCAGTATCCCATAGTAAGCAAATGTGATATTTTAGAAGGCATAGAAAGTGAAACATTTATACATATGTTTTTGAAAGTTTACTTGACTGCAACATATTAATGTATGTAAAAACCTATGATTTAAACATATACATTGCTATAATTCATTTGATTTATCTGACTGACAAGTATAAATATCTTTATGACTCTATCTTAGAAGAAGTTGTCATGTGACATATTTTAAAGCAGCAATTCAGATATATAAAATACAGATGGCTTTCTACACAACAATGCAAGTATATCTGAGAATTTACATAGCTATGCAGTATGATTTATAACCATTTCTATAAATATAATATTTTATTTTACTGGCAATAATAAGTATGAGAAAAAAGCTTTGATGCAAGTAATTTAAAGTCTTTTGGAAGCTGTCAACTGCATTTCTATGACAGAAAATAGGTACATCTTAACATATGTAATGTCTGAACCATAATAGCCTAAGTTATTGATTTTAAATGAACATCAGAACTTATTTTTACAAACTTTGAATAAATTAATATGTAGATATGCCCTCTTTTTTTTTTTTCTCTCTCTCTCCCTCTCTCACTTCTTTTATTTCTCTCTTTCTTCTTGGTTCCTAATATCAAATTTATTTGAATGCTATTTGATTATAAATGTATTATATTAAATAGATGTACATAGCAGTATGAATTGTTTTAAAAGTTTCTATTTGTTTATATGATGCTGATTTATCAAATGTGTAGCTTTGTCTTACCAGATAATCTAATTGAAAGTTGTTAATTTAAGTTAATAATAACTAGTATTAAATTGATAAGGTGGCAGCTGAGGTACTGCTGCTTAGGGTAGGGGTTAACTTGAGTAGTATGTGCTACTCTAAGTTGGAGTTTTTAACTCCAGGCTGGGTGCAAGGTTTAATCCTTACATTATCTTCTTTTGTTCACTGTTGTGTGTATATAGTTCTGACATCCACAATACATTTTGTAAGCTCATTGTCACTACAAACAAAATTGAATTTTATACAAAATCCCATAAGAGATTCAATAAATGCAGCTATATTTAAAGGTACACCTAAAGGAGGAGGTATAACATTATTTATTTTGTTAATTGTTATTTTGATTATAAGTTTTATATGTTTTAAAAATGCCAAATGGCTTCTCTAAAAGGAATTTCTTTAAACATTAATGGACTGAATAACCCATGTAAAAGGGCAAGCTTAATAAGATACATTAATTTACATAAGGCCAATTTAGTATTCCTTCAAGAAACACATCTCCTGAAAAAAGATATTGATAAATTAGCCATAAATAAATATACAGTATTGGTTAGTTCAGAGCACACACAGAAAAAAAGAGGAGTGGCTATTTTATGGAATAAAAGTATGCCCATTCCTAAAACTATTAAGTCTTATCAAGATGATAAAGGAATGTTTTGTATGATTACAATACAAATTAATGGAAAGATTTATACATTAATCAATGTATATTGGATACCAGGAATTGGTATTAATACAGTGAAATACCATCTTGATAAGATCATATCATTTTCTATAGGAGATATTATTTTGGCAGGTGACTTTAATTGTATCCTACATGAAAATGATACTACTACTATAGGAAAAAGGAAAATTACATCTAATGCAAAACATTTAAATGATTTTGTTAATTCTTATTATTTAAATGATATTAATAATCAGATAGACTCAAAATCATTACCATACACCTTTTTTTCTAACAGATATAAAACTTATTCAAAAATAGATAGAGTCTTTATTTCTAACCAGATGGTAACAGAATTAATTAACTCTAAGATCATTTCATGTCCTATATCTGATCATAATTCAATTGTTTTTGAGTTCATGATAAAAAATACTTACAATGTTCAGATCAAAAGGATACCAGCATACTTAACTCAACTAAAAGACTATAAAGAATATATACTTTCAGAAGTACAACATTTTTTAGACATAAATAATACTCCTGAAGTTTCCATTGTTTATGTTTGGGATTCTTTTAAATCATATCTATATGGACAAAGTATCAGATGGTATAATAATAAAAGGAAATCTTGGGATAAGGAATTGTTAGATATTCAAAGTAAATTAGACTCTTATAAACATAATAATAAAGAAAATATTATGGACAAGAAAGTCATTGAAGAAATAAACAAACTAAATGAGAAATACAAAGAAATTTTAACCCATAAAGTTAAAATAACTTTAGAGAAATACAAGTTTTTGTCTTACTCAATAAGCCCCAAATACTTACATAGACTTAAAAACAAAACAAAAAGGTTGAATAAGCAAAATCATATCAAAGAAATGTTCTCTCTAAGGAAAAAGAAGAATGTTTCTAGTCTACCAGAAATATTAGATGAATTTAGAAATCACTTTCACAAAATTAATCATAATAACATTAACATGGAACCTAAAGATAAAATAAAGGAATTTATAACTATGAACATGAATAAAAAACTTAATAAACAACAGATTAAACTATTGGATAAAAGTATTTCATATACAGAGGTTGTTACACAAATAAACAAGCTTAAATCAAACAAAGCACCAGGTAATGATGGTATTATACCAGAGATATATAAAATTCTTTCTAAAAATGCATACTCATTAATACATAAGGTTTTTATTTTGGCCCAAAATGAGCTAATAACCCCCCCATCTTGGCAATACACATTTATTTCGCCAATTTTAAAACCCAATAAAGACCCAACTAGATGTACTTCATATCAACCCATTTCATTACTTAATGTTGATTATAAAATGTTTATGAGTATTTTTGCTGATAGATTGAAGACAATCATCCCAGGCATTATAGATATAGATCAGACAGGCTTCATTGTAAATAGAAACACTTTTGATAATATTAGGAGGACTCTAACATTAATTGATTTTGCAAATAGGAGAAAGAAAGATTTAACACTTATTAGTCTTGATATAAGTTCAGCATTTGATTCAGTAAGTTGGGACTACTTGTTTACCTTACTGAAGTGCACAAACTTCTCAGATGCATTTGTAAATCTAATTGAGCATCTATACAAAGGAGCATTGGCTTACATTAAGATAGGAACATGTGTCTCACAAAAAATACCCATTTTTAAAGGTACAAAACAAGGGTGTCCACTCTCTCCATTATTATTCACTTTAATAATGGAGTCTTGGGCTAATCTGATCAGAAATAGTACTGATATAGAGGGATTTGAAATAGATGAAAATACAACATCTAAAATTCAACTTTTTGCAGATGATGTTCTAATTACATCAGCAGGATCTAATTCTTCTATGCAGTCTCGATTTGATAAAATGATGGATTTTAAAAGTATTTCTGGTTTAATATTCAATGAAGAAAAAACTAAAATACTACCTATATATACACGAAAAAATATTCTCATTAGTGATTTTAGTAAATATGTACCCAATTCAGGTCAGATAACTTATCTAGGTATAATATTAACTAAAGATATTAAATCTGTTATACATAATAATTATAATACCTGTCTTCTTAATATACAAAATATTTTCAATACCTGGAATAATATCTTTTTTACTATGGAAGAGAGACTTACAATTATTAAAATGATAATATAGAGCCATGGCCTGAAGTTAAACGCCAAAAAATGCATAGTCATACCCTTTGGGAAAAACAAGGCTACCCCTAGCTACCATATAGGTGGCAATCCACTGAGCACAGAAAAAGTCATCAGAGATCTGGGGACCCAGGTTGACAGTAGCCTTTCGTTTGACACTCATGTTGCTAAAGTAGTTAGGAAAACCTTCTATATCACCCACCTGATCATGAAGGGATTCACATCTAGATCAAGGGAGGTCATCGTCCCCCTGTACTCATCACTTATTAGACCTATGATTGAGTACAATGCCCGCTCGAATGTATCTGACCAGACACCTGCTGCAGCTTGAAAGGCCCCAAAAGTTCCTCACCAAAAGGATAAAGGGTCTCAAAAATATGTCTTATGCTGCCCGACTGAAAGAACTCCAGCTCTATTCAGTCTCATACCGCTTGCTCAGAGGTGACCTGTGCCTGACATATAAGGCCATGTCAAACCCAGATTTGATGAATATGCTTCACCTCAAAAAATCTAGATCCCTCAGAACCACAATGACGGAGACTTAAACCTTGACACGGTTATAAATAGAACGTGCTGGAGGGACAGATTCATCACCCAGAGACTCCCTATGCTGTGGAACAAAATCCTGGTACATGTGAGGCAGAGCACCTCTCTGGTCTTGTTCAAGAGGAATCTTGACCAATGGATGGGAGATTGCAGATATACCCCAGGGATTACTTCAGCGTCACTGCTTGACAGAGGCACAGCAAAATGATAGGCATAGTTTTTATTCAAACTAAAGGGGTGGCGAAAGCCACATAACTATGGGCTAGGCTTATAAATGCCCTTGGGCAGATAGCCTAGTATGAACCTATGAACCTATGAACCTATTCCCCAAGATATTATACTTAATACAATCAATAATACTCCCACCTACAAAAATAATTATCAAGAAATTGAATACACTAATGTTAAATTTCCTATGGGCACCTAATAGACCTAGGATTGCATTAAAGAAACGTACTAATAGCTGGTCTCAAGGGGGTATTTCTTTTACAGACTTTAACTTATATACTATCTCTTCCATTGTAAAAGTTATTACTTTGTTAATAGATCAGTCATATGTTGCAAAATGGAAAGATTACTGGGAACTAATTAGTATTCACTTCATGAAAATCTCCTTAACACATAAAAATATGATTGTAAATAACTCCATGCTATGGTTACTAAAAGATTTTTGTACTTCACCTATTACACCAAAATATATAGTTAGTTATCCATTAAACATTATTATTAGTTATTGTAATTTTATATTCATGCATCCTAAATATAAGGAATGGAATTTTATTATATTCCCTATAATGTATACACGAGGTATGCTTTTGTCATCCACTTCTGAAAGAACTCACTTAGCTACAGATAATGATCTAAAGTACTGGTATCAGTTGCTATCTGATAATAAAGTTAAAAATCGAGACTTCTTCAAACAAGAATTTGATCTGAGAGAAACTTGTTGGTTAGAAGTTCAGACCTTTAGACAACATCTCATTAATAAAATTGATTTAATGTCTATAACAGTTAAAGAATCTATTCCAACACTGATTGATTACTTGATATTAAATTTACAACATAAAGTTTCTGATAAAGGTAAGCTTTCATACATACATAAAATTATCAGAGAAGAAACTTTTTACAGTGTAGATACCTACTGGAATTATTTCACTTCCATTAATGGTGACCCACCAAATCAACAATATAAACAATATATATTGGAATCTGCCTATAAAACTACTTCTTCCATTGTCTGGAGACTTTTTACATGGAAATTTTTACATAGATCCTTTTATACACCTTTGATGATGAATAAAATAAATAATAAAGATAATCTATGTAAAAGATGTAATGTAGAAATTAATGCTGACTGGGCTCATATGTTTTATGACTGTATAAAATTGAAAGAATATTGGAAGTCAATCAATGATTTTTTGCAGGCTCTTTTTACAGATAATTTCATTATTTATAAATCTCTTATATTATTCAAGACTCCTGTACCTCAAAGTGTTAAAAAGGTTAAGCTTCCTTTGTTATGGTCTATTCTAGCAGTGGCTAGAAAAATAATAACCAGAAATTGGATTTCAGATACACCTCCTTTGTTCAATGAATTTATAAATGTTATGACTATAGTGTGCCATATGGAATTGATGACAATAAAATCAAAAACTACTAGAAAAACATCTTATTATATTATATGGGATACTTTACAAAACTTGTTACAAAAATCTTAACTTCAATAGCATGGTATTTTAGTTTAATTAATTGATTTGATAGTAGTGGATGTCTTTGTAAATACTTTGGTTATTTTATTGATTGTTATAATCATATCTATTTTAATTACTTGTATGAAATTGTTATGATATTTCTCTTGTATGTTAAAAACAATAAACTTGTTTTAAAAAAAAAATATGTTTGAAACAAGTGTTCTCTGTTATTCTGAAGAAGTCATAAGCCAACCGCTGATGAAAGCGCTAAATAAAGAGAGTATTAGATTTCACCCGAGTGCCGTATTGCTTTTCTTTTGGATTTACATAAATTTAATATTCATCTATTTGTTTCTTCACCAACAACCACACCAACAATCAGTACAACCCTGGGGTCTCCTTAATTTTACAACAGATAACTCAAACACAAAACAAGCTGTAATATATAATATTGTGTGCTCCCTCATGGGCAGGGCCATTTAGTGGTGCTCACAGGCTTGCAGTGCCAAACTTGAACAGCTAACTATGCTCAGTAAGGAGACTTGTGTTGTTACACAGCTAGACTTCTAAAAAGTATATTACTGTTAGGGTACTAGCCTGAGATGATGCTAAGGAGTGATGTGCCTATGCAGACCTTCCAAACTGTTGTTCCACACATGGCTTGCTGATGTAATTTACTATAAGTTCACCTGCAGTCTTACATAAATCAGACTTGTATAGTGGCACTTGCATTAAGTACTGTGTTCTGTAGTCTGTGCCCTTAGATAGGTAAAGATTCAGTTCTTACTGCAGTAGACTATGTATGTGTTTATGTGTGTCCATAAAAGGTAGTAGAAGTGTGCATCCCAAACTGACTTCTACAAAGGCATGGTTTTGCAGTGTTTTGGTGTTTGTGCAAACATCCATTTTAAGCAGGCTTCCAACCTCTTGTCCCCCACATGGCACATGCATTAAATACTAAGTTCTCTGTACTTAGCTCTATAGGGGTTCTATTCTCACTGCAGTTAACTGCAGGGGGAGGTGGTGTGTGTGTGTGTGTGTGTGTGTGTGTGTGTGTGTGTGTGTGTAAGCTATTTCTGGACATTGCAAAGAGAGTGTCCTACAGCAGCCTGTAGATCAGTGTTCCATGCACATTCATCATGCTGTTTTATTTAGCCACAGTTATGATGAGAAAGCCCCGCAGTATGGGCAGTTGCTGCTGTTAGTTATATAAGAACATTTATAGTTAATTTTCTTTGTGTTGCTATCATTACTTTTTTAAAAAACTGCACTGCTTTTGATGCTGTTGCCTATGTAATATTATGAGCAAAGAAATAGTCAATTACTGCTTTAATTCTGTTGCAGTTGTGTTGCCCACACTATACATTGGATTCATACTGCATGAATCCAGTTCAGTTCACCTACTGATATGTAAACATCATGACATATGATTTGTGAGAAAAAAAACTGTACCCTTGCACCTAGAGTGGACAGTAGGACTTTATAATGTAATGAAACTGTTTCTGGTCTAAGTTTGAGCTTTAACATTGTATAATTGTCTTTGTTGCTCTGCCCTTATTTACGTACATAGAGCTTAACTTCTTGTGGTTATAGATGCAGAAACAACAATTAAATAATTTGTCCTTACAATTGGCCAATTGGCCAATGCTATCCAGCAGAGCAGGTCTTTTATAGCTCAACATAGTTGGGCAAATGTCAGTTAAACAAGTAGCAAAGTCACACTTAATCTCTCCACAACAGAAGCATAGATCACACTTTGGATAGACCTCCTACTGTACACCCCATATGTTAATCCACAAAAAATAGCACAATATCACATACACCCATCCATTTCTCATTCTCTATGCAGATACCAGGATCACACCTCACATTACGAGCTGTCAAGTGCCCTCATCTTCATCTGATAGCCTAGTTGACATGTCTTTATTGACTCAGTGCAGATAATGTCTCAAGCCTGTACTACAACATCAAAAAATGTACTATGATGGGCAGAGGTACTTTCCAGCAACCTACAGAAACAGCAGAGGCATTCAAAACACAATCATGGAACACCTAACACTAAACCCAAAGCACACAATATCCATAAAAAAAGGAGCACCATTGTCTCAGCAAGGATGTCCCAAAGGCAATAGTTATCTACTGCAAAGCTTGCCTTTATAGTTAATTGTACACTGAGCCATATACCTGCCCCACTCTCCAGCTTAAACAAGGAGAAATGCAGGGTCAGCTGTGTGTCACAAGTAACTGTCACATCACGCATGCAATCAAGTCTCTCCACAACAAGTCCCCCTATTAATCCATCATAGTTTGTTATTGGTATGCACAACTTGAGATGTATCTCTAGGGATTATATGGAGACAGACATGACTGAGCTGTCTAAATGTGTGTCCCAGCCATGTATGTCCCTATATTTGACCATCATTATAGCCTCACCTATGATGAGACAACAATATAAAGAACAAACTCTCATCTAAAATTGATTCAAGATTCCTCTTGAAGCGGCCCAGTGAGGTGCTATGCCTGACATGTATGGGAAGTCTATTCCATAGCATGGGGCAGTATCTGGGTTATGAACCTGTCCCTCCAGCATGTTCTGTTGATTGTGGTGATGAGGTTGAGGTCTCTAGAGCATGTGGTGCAGAGGGATTGTGATTTCTTTAGATGTAGCATTTCTAACAGCACTGGGCCAGACATGGCTTTGTAAGTCAAGCAGAGATCTCCTCTAAGTAGGCAATATGAAACAGAAAATAGCTGGAGTTTTTTGAGTCTGTCCATATAGGACAAGTGTTTAAGGCCAAGGATCCTCTTTGTGAGGTACTTTTGCAGCCTCTCCAGTTGTTGCAGGTGTCTAGTGAGGTACATGCCAAATGGGGCATTGTACTCGATGATTGGCATAATGAGGGAAGAGTAGAAGGAGACAATGACCTCTTTCTTCCTGGATGCAAAACCCTTAGTAATGAGATGTGCCACATAGAAGGACTTACTGACCACAGTAGCAATGTGGTGGTCAAAACAGAGGTTGCTATCAACCTGTGTTTCCAGATCTCTTATAACATCTTTTGTGTTCAGTGGACTACCATCGATTTGGTAACTCAAGGGAAATGGGTTTTTCCCAAGGGGGGTGATGGCACATTTTTTGGCATTGAGCTTAAAGACATGGGTCTGGCACCAGTCGTTGGTCTCAGTGAGGCCTTTCTGTAGGATATCAACATCATTTGAGGAGTTAATAATAGCTCCCAACTTGCAATCGCCTGCAAACTTTATCAGCCAGAGTCCCATCATGTTGGCCTGGACCTCAGTGAAGTAGATGCCAAACAGGAGAGGACCTAGAATAACCCTGTGGGACTCCACTTGTGACTAGTCTGCAGTCTGACTTGGAGTAAGCTACTTTCACACAGTGGGTTCTATCTGTGAGCCATTTTTCAACCCACCTAGTGATATAGGTGGTGATGCCTAGCTTAGTGAGTTTTTCTGAGTCGTGAAAGGGGAATGGTATCAAAGGTCTTACATAGCTTTGGAGACTGATTCAAATAAGTTGACCAAGTTGAGCAGGCATAATCTACCCTTCACAAAACCAAACTGTGTAGGATCCGGAGTTCGGAGACTCATTCTATCCTTGTTTATTAGGTGCAAATATAAATACTGTAGTCTCACCACAATCCAATAGATGAAAAAACACCAGATGAAATCAGGAATAACCAGCTTTAATAACAAGGATGAGCACTTTCGCGTGGACTCCTCCACGCTTCTTCAGATAAAAATGAATTAAAAGAACACTCTTTAAATACCGCATTAGGCGGGAAATCAAACAATTAAAAAATCAATTTGTTTGGTAAATTACATATTAAACACCATGGCTACTAAAACGCATAAACATCAAATGCAGCCTACATCTTAGCGTAAAGCTACCAAAATCTTTAGAGGTCTTTTAAGACAAGCAGTGTAAAAACATACTATGAGCACAAACAATATAGAATAAATGCATCAATGATGGTAATGGTAATAAAACATGTAGTAAGGCAATTGATATAGCCCTCCTTACACCTAAAACGTAAAAAGATGAAGTCTGCTATGACATTGAAGCGCTGCTGACTTCACTCTAAAAATAGTGAAATCATTGGCATATAACTTCAATAATAAACTGAGTGTTACTGGGATATGAAGTTTTGACTACACAAAAACCAGATGATAGTGAAACGGACACTAAAATAACTAAAAAACTTCGCTCCGAGAAATGATTAAATTACAAAACAATTTACTTAATTAATTTACACATAAAGATCATAATTACTACGATAAAAATTACATCAAATATATCAAATGTATCAAGCATGTTATAGTAAAACTTCAGCAAAGTTATCGAGAAAAATGCTGAAGCATAATACAAGCCCATGAATTAATCATTTCTAAATAAAATCAAAGCCTGCTGTATTATTGTCAATGAAAACGTGCCATGTCAATTGACACAACAAATAATATAGCATTCTATACACCTTAAGAGCAAGTTGATTAGAGCTGGGATAAATAACAAAACACTGCTATCGTCCCCTTAGGACTAATATGTTGATTCCTAGTGCATAGTCTCAATGAAGAAACTGATGTACTCTAAGGTTATGTGATTGTACTGCACAGGAATCATGATGTAGATGGAGGGTGAAGTAGGAATCTAAATGGAAAAAAGCGACATGCTGAAATAATGTTATAGCATTGAATTGGTGAGCATAACGAGTTCTAAACTGCAATGTCTCAGGGCAAGAAAGGGGAAAATGCCCAGTGCTAATGTATGAAAAAAGTATATGAATTATGCAGGGGGCCAAATTAAAAAACAAAACTAAATGTCAAGAAAATGTATGGAGAACATGAATGTGTAAAATATACATATGTATATGCACATGAAAGTGTATGAATGGACAGAAATAGACACAAAGCATGTGTCAAAAATGTTGGTTGGAGAAAAATGAACAAGAAAATAGATGTGAACAAAAACCAACAATGTAATGTATCAAGAGTTTTAACTACCAACAGGTAGTGAGAATCATCAAAAACATCAAGAACAAATGGAACTACTAAGCCATATATCATGCCAATGGCAAACTAATCCCATCATCTCCTATTGTCTAAAATGGGTTTGATGGTGACATAATTATTGAGACCTGGGGGCAAATGTGCACTGAGTTTCAATATCCATTTTAATTCTGTTGTGGCAAGATAATTTAGTGGGTCTCCACCTTTATTGTTAACCAAAACAATCTGCAGAACTCTAAAACAAAAATGATGACTATTATTGTCTAAGATATGTTTGGCTAGGGCATTAAAATCATTGCCCTTACAAATGTCATATAAATGGTCATATATTCTATCTGACAATTTTCTTTTGGTGAGTCCCACATAAAATGCATCACATTTTAAGCAAGTAGCTAAATAAATAAGGATAGTTGTGTCACATGTGGCAAAACACCTGGCCCTAAAAACCCAGTTCATGGTGGGATGATGAAAAGTTTTTTTCTATGCTAATATATTTGCATCTAGTACAATGATTGCAGGGAAAAGTGCCAACACTATTACTGAATGGTAACTTAGATAAAGTATTTAATGTCTTATCATTACAAAGAATCTTTTTTAAATTATCACTGTTTCTATATATAAAATAAGGTTTATCACCTACGATATTCTTAGTAGATTGTTCCATAATGAGGACATTCCAATTCTTTCTAATAATATCTTTCACAAACGTGATATCACGAGTATATTTCAAAATACAAGACACCTTCTTGTTTTTATCTAGTGGTTTATTGTAATTGATTGCTGAATGGATCCTATCAGTAGTACCAAAATTGCTTATCTTACCTAGAGTTCTAAGTTTAATGTCTCTGACTAATTTGGGGTTGTAACCTCTATGTATAAATAAATTCTCCATTTTATCTGCTTCTAAGTCCAATATTGTATGATCTTTGCAAATCCTAGATAGCCTTATAAATTGACTTTTTACAATCCCAGGAAAAACATGCCTGGGATGCATGCTGTCAAAAGATAAGAGGCTATTCTTCCAAGTGTCCTTTCTGTATAAAGATGGAATTAAATCACCTTCATTAGACAATGTTAAGGTGACATCAAGAAAATTAATACTTTTTCTAGATGTTTCCATAGTAAAAGTGAGAAAGGTGGTGGTAGAATTTAAATAAGCAAAAAATTGTTCAAACTCTGATGAAGTACCCTCCCATATGATCAGAATGTCATCGACAAACCTTTTATAGAGTTTAATCTGGGTATAGAATTGGTTATTAAAGAGAAAACTCTTTTCCCAGAAATAAACAGACAAATTAGCGTACGTGTTGGCACAGGGGGTGCCCATGGCAACCCCCCACTTTTGTAAATAACACTTATCTTTAAAGATAAATAAGTTGTTATAGAGAACCATCTCTAACAATTGACTAATCAAAATCTGTTTATTGATGTTAAAATCTGGGTGGTCTATAATCAATTATCTCACAGCTTGTATTCCATAATCGTTGGGAATTGATGTGAATAAATTACTCACATCTAGGGTTATGAACAAGAGGTCATGTGTCACATCCAACTTTAATCCTTTTATGTCTTCTAAAAGTTGATATGTATCTTTAATAATAGACGGCACTGCATTTACAACTGGTCTTAATAAATACTCAATATAACTAGAGATGGTCGATGTTACCCACTTGTCACCCGATACAATAGGTCTCCTGGGTATAGGTATGGTATTCTTGTGTATTTTGGGCAGACCTTTTATGATAGGTATATTTGGAAATTCAATAAAAAGGTAATCATAAGTGTCTTTATTAATTTGTCTACACATTAATAAATCATAAATTTCATCATGTACTTTTTTAATTATCTTAAGGACATCCTTAGATGTAATTATTTTATATGTAGTATTGTCAGATAAGAGCATAAGCATTTTGGACACATAATCTTGAGTGTTTAATAGAACTATGCCCCCTCCCATGTCAGCAGGCTTGATAGTGAGATCTCTTATTGATCTTAACTTATTTAGAGAGGTAGGTTCAGCTGTGGAGAGATTAAAATATAAACATTTGTTGTGTTTACCAGAATAGCCAGCATAGAAATCTCTCTCACAGAGCTTTAGAAAACATTCAACATTAAAAGGTAGACTTGGACTGAAGCTACTTTTTCTTTTACATTGACCTAAACTTTTAACGTCAATGGAGGAGTTATCATCTTTTCTGAAAAACAATTTCAAAGAAATAGAACGACAAAAAAGTCTAAGGTCAATTAAAGTCTCACTCAAATTGCTGATATAAGCAGGGACAAAGGACAAACCTCTGTTGAGTAGACTGATGTCAGAATCTTCTAACACCTGGTTCGAAAAATTAAAAACCAAGTCAGTCAAAATCTTGTTTTTCGCGTTATTTCCTGTTTTTCTCCTGTAAACTTCCTTTTCCTGGGTCCTCGACTGTTCGAACGACTCCTCCGGTAAACCGTTTCTTTTATAGGATAAGGTAAAAAACGTTGATGGTCATCATCACGATTCTTTGGTCTAGCTCCCATGGCATAATCACCTTGCTTGAGAGCAAAAGCTAATTGATTAGGAGGGGGTGTGTCTATTGACGTATCTTGTTGAGCAATGGGGGTGAGAGGAAAGGGATCCAGAGGGACATCAGCTGGTCTCACAACATTAACTGATGAAGAAATAGTGGGGATAGTGGATGTAACAACTTCCCTTACAGGTGGTCTATTCTGTGTTGGTAGTTCATTAGACCTCAAATTAAGTGAATTTTGATTGGAATTAGTCCTTGGCCAGACAAAAATCTGGCCTGTAGCAAAGTCATTATGGTCCCTTTGAAGCTTTCTTTGCTTAGTTAGTTTCAGTCTGTCACTAAAAGAATTGACTTGAGTATAGATGTTGTCAATTCTGTTGAGACAAAAGTCAGAACTAAAGCGTGTAACAATTTCTTTATGACTGGCATCAATTTTAGTCTGTAGATCATTTTCAAGTGGTAGAAAATATTCAAGAAGAAGCCTGATGTAACTGAACCCCAACTCTATATTCAAATCCTACCATTTTTTTATCAGGATTGGGTGGCTATTGCCATAAGTTGGCATACAAAAAACTCTCATGCCTCTGCGTACAATTCGAAAATGTAGGCATGCTTCTAAATGTTGCCTCTGCCATGCATAATGTTGCAATTTATATAAATCATCTTCTAACTCTTTACTAAGATGATTAAAGTCAGATAAATTCGCACCATTTTGTTGTGTTGTATTCGAAGCATTAGTATCAAATAAGTCCAGAGCCAATAAAGGGTTGGTATTCTGATGGAGTAATGAATCCCATTTAGAAAAAGTATCCCTCGTCTCAGGACGATAAGCAAGTTCAACTTCTACTGATTCCGTCATGTGCACACAGCTGCAGTAATAACTTGAAAAGACAAGTAATGAAATGAAGAAACAACTGTAGCGGTGTTGCTAAAGAGACTACCAGTAAACCAAAATGAAACAACTGCAAATATAAATACTGTAGTCTCACCACGATCCAATAGATGAAAAAACACCAGATGAAATGAGGAATAACCAGCTTTAATAACAAGGATGAGCGCTTTCGCGTGGACTCCTCTATGCTTCTTCAGATAAAAATGAATTAAAAGAACACTCTTTAAATACCGCATTAGGCGGGAAATCAAACAAGTAAAAAATCAATTTGTTTGGTAAATTATATATTAAACACCATGGTTACTAAAACGCATAAACATCAAATGCAGCCTACATCTTAGCGTAAAGCTACCGAAATCTTTAGAGGTCTTTTCAGACAAGCAGCGTAAAAACATACTATGAGCACAAACAATATAGAATAAATGCATCAATGATGGTAATGGTAATAAAACATGTAGTAAGGCAATTGATATAGCCCTCCTTACACCTAAAACGTAAAAAGATGAAGTCTGCTATGACAGTGAAGCACTGCTGACTTCACTCTAAAAATAGTGAAATCATTGGCATATAACTTCAATAAAAAACTGAGTATTACTGGGATATGAAGTTTTGACTACACAAAAACCAGATGATAGTGAAACGGACACTAAAATAACTAAAAAACTTCGCTCCGAGAGTATATAACTATAACATGCTTGATTCATTTGATATATTTGATGTAATTTTTATCGTAGTAATTATGATCTTTATGTGTAAATTAATTAAGTAAATTGTTTTGTAATTTAATCATTTCTCGGAGCGAAGTTTTTTAGTGATTTTAGTGTCTGTTTCACTACCATCTGGTTTTTGTGTAGTCAAAACTTCATATCCCAGTAACACTCAGTTTTTTATTGAAGTTATATGCCAATGATTTCACTATTTTTAGAGTGAAGTCAGCAGCGCTTCACTGTCATAGCAGACTTCATCTTTTTACGTTTTAGGTGTAAGGAGGGCTATATCAATTGCCTTACTACATGTTTTATTACCATTACCATCATTGATGCATTTATTCTACATTGTTTGTGTTCATAGTATGTTTTTACGCTGCTTGTCTGAAAAGACCTCTAAAGATTTCGGTAGCTTTACGCTAAGATGTAGGCTGCATTTGATGTTTATGCGTTTTAGTAACCATGGTGTTTAATATGTAATTTACCAAACAAATTGATTTTTTAATTGTTTGATTTCCCGCCTAATGCGGTATTTAAAGAATGTTCTTTTAATTCATTTTTATCTGAAGGAGCGTGGAGGAGTCCAGGCGAAAGCGCTCATCCTTGTTATTAAAGCTGGTTATTCCTCATTTCATCTGGTGTTTTTTCATCTATTGGATCATGGTGAGACTACAGTATTTATATTTGCAGTTGTTTCGTTTTGGTTTACTGGTAGTCTCTTTGGCAACACCGCTACGGTTGTTTCTTCGTTTCATTACTTGTCTTTTCAAGTTATTACTGCAGCTGTGTGCACATGACGGAATCAGTAGAAGTTGAACTTGCTTATCGTCCTGAGATGAGGGTTACTTTTTCTAAATGGGATTCATTACTCCATCAGAATACCAACCCTTTATTGGCTCTGGACTTATTTGATACTAATGCTTCGAATACAACACAACAAAATGGTGAGAATTTATCTGACTTTAATCATCTTAGTAAAGAGTTAGAAGATGATTTATATAAATTGCAACGTTATGCATGGCAGAGGCAACATTTAGAAGCATGCCTACATTTTCGAATTGTACCCAGAGGCATGAGAGTTTTTTGTATGCCAACTTATGGCAATAGTCACCCAATCTTGATAAAAAAATGGCAGGATTTGAATATAGAGTTGGGGTTCAGTTACATGAGGCTTCTTCTTGAATATTTTCTACCACTTGAAAATCATCTACGGACTAAAATTGATGCCAGTCATAAAGAAATTGATACACGCTTTAGTTCTGACTTTTGTCTCAACAGAATTTACAACATCTATACTCAAGTCAATTCTTTTAGTGACAGACTGAAACTAACTAAGCAAAGAAAGCTTCAAAGTGACCATAATGACTATGCTACAGGCCAGATTTTTTTCTGGCCAAGGACTAATTCCAATCAAAATTCACTTAATTTGAGGTCTAATGAACTACCAACACAGAATAGACCACCTGCAAGGGAAGTTGTTACATCCACTATCCCCACTATTTCTTCATCAGTTAATGTTGTGAGACCAGCTGATGTCCCTCTGGATCCCCTTCCTCTCACCCCCATTGCTCAACAAGATACGTCAATAGACACACCCCCTCCTAATCAATTAGATTTTGCTCTCAAGCAAGGTGATTATGCCATGGGAGCTAGACCAAAGAATCGTGAAGATGACCATCAACATTTTTTACCTTATCCTATAAAAGAAACGGTTTACTGGAGGAGTCGTTCGAACAGTCGAGGACCCAGGAAAAGGAAGTTTACAGGAGAAAAACAGGAAATAACGCAAAAAACAAGATTTTGACTGACTTGGTTTTTAATTTTTCGAACCAGGTGTTTGAAGATTCTGACATCAGTCTACTCAACAGAGGTTTGTCCTTTGTCCCTGCTTATATCAGCAATTTGAGTGAGACTTTAATTGACCTTAGACTTTTTTGTCGTTCTATTTCTTTGAAATTGTTTTTCAGAAAAGATGATAACTCTTCCACTGATGTTAAAAGTTGAGGTCAATGCAAAAGAAAAGGTAGCTTCAGTCCAAGTCTACCTTTTATTGTTGAATGTTTTCTGAAGCTCTGTGAAAGAGATTTCTATGCTGGCTATTCTGGTAAACACAACAAATGTTTATATTTTAATCTCTCCACAGCTGAACTTACCTCTCTAAATAAGTTAAGATTAATAACAGATCTCACTATCAAGCCTGCTGACAAGGGAGGGGGCATAGTTCTATTAAACACTCAAGATTATGTGTCCAACATGCTTATGCTCTTGTCTGACAATACTACATATAAAATAATTACATCTAAGGATGTCCTTAAGATAATTAAAAAAGTACATGATGAAATTTATGATTTATTAATGTGTAGACAAATTAATAACGGCACTTATGATTATCTTTTTATTGAATTTCCAAATATACCTATCATAAAAGATCTGCCCAAAATACACAAGAATACCATACCTATACCCATGAGATCTATTGTATCTGGTGACTAGTGGGTAACATCGACCATCTCTAGTTATATTGAGTATTTATTAAGACCAGTCGTAGATGCAGTGCCCTCTATTCTTAAAGATACATATAAACTTTTAGAAGACATAAAAGGATTAAAGTTGGATGTGACACATGACCTCTTGTTAATAACCCTAGATGTGAATAATTTATTCACATCAATTCCCAACGATTATTGTATACAAGCAGTGAGAGAATTGATTATAGACCACCCAGATTTTAACATCAATAAACAGATTTTGATTAGTCAATTGTTAGCGATGGTTCTCTAAAACAACTTGTTTATCTTTAAAGATAAGTGTTATTTACAAAAGTGGGGGGTTGCCATGGGCACCCCCTGTGCCAACACTTACGCTAATTTGGCTGTTTATTTCTGGGAAAAGATTTTTCTCTTTAATAACCAATTCTATACCGAGATTAAACTCTATAAAAGGTTTGTCAATGACATTCTGATCATATGGGAGGGTACTTCATTAGAGTTTGAACAATTTTTTGCTTATTTAAATTCTACCACCACCTTTCTCACTTTTACTATGGAAACATCTAGAAAAAGTATTAATTTCCTTGATGTCACCTTAACATTGTCTAATGAAGGTGATTTAATTCCATCTTTATACAGAAAGGACACTTGGAAGAATAGCCTCTTATCTTTTGACAGCATGCATCCCAGGCATGTTTTTCCTGGGATTGTAAAAAGTCAATTTATAAGGCTATCTAGGATCTGCAAAGATCATACAATATTGGGCTTAGAAGCAGATAAAATTGAGAATTTATTTATACATAGAGGTTACAACCCCAAATTAGTCAGAGACATTAAACTTAGAACTCTAGGTAAGATAAGCAATTTTGGTACTACTGATAGGATCCATTCAGCAATCAATTACAATAAACCACTAGATAAAAACAAGAAGGTGTCTTGTATTTTGAAATATACTAGTGATATCACGTTTGTGAAAGACATTATTAGAAAGAATTGGAATGTCCTCATTATGGAACAATCTACTAAGAATATCGTAAGTGATAAACCTTATTTTATATATAGAAACAGTGATAATTTAAAAAAGATTCCTTGAAATGATAAGACATTAAATACTTTATCTAAATTACCATTCAGTAATAGGGTTGGCTTTTTTCCCTGCAATCATTGTACTAGATGCAAATATATTAGCATAGAAAAACTTTTCATCATCCCACCATGAACTGGGTTTTTAGGCCCAGGTTTTTTGCCACATGTGACACAACTAACCTTATTTATTTAGCTACTTGCTTAAAATGTGACGCTTTTTATGTGGGACTCACCAAAAGAAAATTGTCAGATAGAATGTATGACCATTTATATGACATTCGTAAGGGCAATGATTTTAATGCCCTTGCCAAACATATCTTAGACAATAATAGTCATCATTTTTGTTTTAGAGTTCTGCAGATTGTTTTGGTTAACAATAGAGGTGGAGACCCACTAAATTATCTTGCCACAACAGAATTAAAATGGATATTGAAACTCAGTGCACATTTGCCCCCAGGTCTCAATAATTATGTCACCATCAAACCCATTTTAGACAATAGGAGATGATGGGATTAGGTTGCCATTGGCATGATATATGGCTTAGTAGTTCTATTTGTTCTTGATGTTTTTTGATGATTCTCACTACCTGTTTGTAGTTAAAACTCTTGATACATTACGTTGTTGGTTTTTGTTCACATCTATTGTCTTGTTCATTTTTCTCCAACCAACATTTTTGACACATGCTTTGTGTCTATTTCTGTCCATTCATACACTTTCATGTGCATATACATATGTATATTTTACACATTCATGTTCTCCATACATTTTCTTGACATTTAGTTTTGTTTTTTAATTTGGCCCCCTGCATAATTCATATACCTTTTTCATACATTAGCACTGGGCATTTTCCCCTTTCTTGCCCTGAAACATTGCAGTTTAGAACTCGTTATGCTCACCATTTCAATGCTATAACATTATTTCAGCATGTAGCTTTTTTCTATTTAGATTCCTACTTCACCCTCCATCTACATCATGATTCCCGTGCAGTACAGTCACATAACCTTAGAGTACTTCAGTTTCTTCATTGAGACTACGCACTAGGAATCAACATATTAGTCCTAAGGGGACGATAACAGTGTTTTGTTATTTATCCCAGCTCTAATCAACTTGCTCTTAAGGTGTAATGAATGCTATATTATTTGTTATGTCAATTGACATGGCACGTTTTCATTGACAATAATACAGCAGGCTTTGATTTTATTTAGAAATGATTAATTCATGGGCGTGTATTACGCTTCAGCATTTTACTCGATAACTTTGCTGAAGTTTTACTATAACATGCTTGATACATTTGATATATTTGATGTAATTTTTTTCATAGTAATTATGATCTTTATGTGTAAATTAATTCAGTAAATTGTTTTGTAATTTAATCATTTCTCGGAGCGAAGTTTTTCAGTTATTTTAGTGTCCATTTCACTATTATCTGTTTTTTGTGTAGTCAAAACTTCATATCTCAGTAACACTCAGTTTTTTATTGAAGTTATATGCCAATGATTTCACTATTTTTAGAGTGAAGTCAGCAGCGCTTCACTGTCATAGCAGACTTCATCTTTTTACGTTTTAGGTGTAAGGAGGGCTATATCAATTGCCTCACTACATGTTTTATTACCATTACCATCATTGATGCATTTATTCTATATTGTTTGTGCTCATAGTATGTTTTTACGCTGCTTGTCTGAATAGACCTCTAAAGATTTCGGTAGCTTTACGCTAAGATGTAGGCTGCATTTGATGTTTATGCGTTTTAGTAACCATGGTGTTTAATATGTAATTTACCAAACAAATTGATTTTTTAATTGTTTGATTTCCCGCCTAAAGCGGTATTTAAAGAGTGTTCTTTTAATTAATTTTTATCTGAAGAAGCGTGGAGGAGTCCACGCGAAAGCGCTCATCCTTGTTATTAAAGGTGGTTATTCCTGATTTCATCTGGTGTTTTTTCATCTTTTGGATCGTGGTGAGACTAAAGTATTTATATTTGCATTTGTTTCATTTTGGTTTACTTGTAATCTCTTTGGCAACACCGCTACAGTTGTTTCTTCGCTTGTTTATTAGGTCCATGATGATGCGTTCCGTAGTTTTGCATATCAGACTCTTAGGCTAATGGGGCAATAGTTCCCAGGGTCTGTAGTCACTCCTCCTTTGTAGAGAGGGATGACTGTAACAGTGCACCATTTGGTAAGGACAAAGCCTGAGGTGAGGCTGTGATTGAACAGGACACACAGGTAAGGTGCCAGTTCACTCTGTAGTTAATGTAGAACACAGCAAGTGATATTGTCAGGTCCCATAGAAGCTGTATTTTTGGCATTAGACAGTGCTGTTTTAACCTGTGCATCAGTAATTCTGGGTGCCTGGCAATCTAATGGTATTGTGATTGGTTCTTTGGGGGAAGACGGGTAAAGTTGGCACTGAATCTGTCGGCCAGCATATTGGCAATATCTGTTAGCTTGGTATAGGAGGTACCATTGTGCAGCAGCTCAGAGCAAATCTGGGTATTGCTGTGGAGATTCTTTACATAGCTATAGAAGGCCTTGTGGCTGTCTTTACTATGTGTTGCAATTCTGTTTTCATAGCTAGCTTTAGAGGATTTGATGAGGGATCTCAACGTTTTGTTGAGGCTGATAAGGGAGATTTCCAGTCTTGGGACTTTACCTTATTCCGCATCAGTTTCCTCCTTCTGTTGTAGAGTTTGTTTATGGTAGGAGACCACCAGATCGGCTTCCTTTTTTTGGAGGAGAGCGTCCTGGTTCTATTGGGTATGGCAAGATCCATGCATTTGTTTATGTGTTCATACAGTGCATTGGTGTATGATTCATAGGTCATGCAACTATTCTTCATTTGCATGGGTGCCGTGAAGTTAGCCACCTCTGATTTTAGGACCCCAAAGTTAGCTTTGGAGAAGTTTTTCATAGACATGGACTTCACCTGGCACCTCTTGGCTCTTGCTTGCTAGCTAAGGCATCTGCCTCATCCATAATGCCTTCATTAGGAATGTCACCAAAACCGGGGTTACTATGTGAAAATATGTAACTCCAACAAAGTAAGGCTTTTACTGTTAAACTGTAGAAATTCACATCAGGAACTATGCTGTCTGTCAGCATTTGTCACAATGGAAGTGGTGGATGTTTGTGCAGTCACAGATACCTGATTCAAGGCTGCAGTAAATAATCTGGCTTTGCAAGGCTACAATACCTTCCACACATTCAAACTGCAATTTGAAGGTCTGAGGACCACATGAGGTGGATTATCTCTCCTCACTGAAGACAATTCATCCTCTACAGGGATTAGACTACATCAGTCTATGGAGTTAATGAAACTATGGGAAATATGTTAAACCATTGCCAAGGATAACTATAAGGATTTTGTTTGCTACATCTGCAGCTACAAAGGTATATCTCATATTTGTGGTCAACTAACTGTGGATGGTGTTGCACCTGTGCAAATTGAAAACCAGATAGAAGTCATGTGTGGATAAAAGATATCCCTCCATCCACCTGCAAGCTTACCACAATGCATTTTCAACATCACCTCCAACCTCCCTCTGCAATGAGCAACTAATCACTGCTCTCTCTAAGAATAGTGACACAGCCTCCATGGGACAAGGTGGCATTTCTACATGGGTTCTTAATGTTCTTAACCAGCAAACTACTGCAGTAGGCACTCTATTCAATCACAGTCTGAGTACTGCCTTTATCCACACAAATTTGAAATTATAACCTATTTCCCCCTATACAAGGGTGGATCAGCAACATAGACATGTATTTATAGTCCCTTATGTTTCACAAGCTTCAGCTGTAAGAAAATGGAATGGATTTTCAGATACAAGAACAGAGTTGACAACCAAGCATTCATCTGTTCCAGCATGGTTTTCTGAGGAAAGGTTGTGCATGCTAAAACTGTTGGCATTCAGTTATGTGACTAGAGTCATAGCATGTGTGCACAGCATTGACGTTGTCTGTCTTGACTTGGCCAAGGCCTTCCACACAATCCCACATTCATAGGTTCATAGGGTCATAGGTTGGTACTAGGCTATTGGCCCTAGGGTCTATACAAGCCTAGCCATAGCAATTCCCTGACTATTTCTTCCCACAGTATTTACTTCCCTGAACTCCTGTCTAGCAGAGTGACTGATGTGATCCCCGGGGTGCATTTCCTATCTTCCATCAATCATCAAGGTTCCTTTTGAAGAGGGCCAAAGAGGCGCTCTGCTTGACATGCATGGGCAGTCTATTCCAGAGTCTGGGGAGTCCCTGGGTCAGGAACCTATCCCTCCAGCATGTTTTGTTCATTGTGATGACAGATATACCCCAGGGATTACCTCAGTGTCACTGCTCAACAGAGGCACAGCAAAATAATGGGTATAGTTCCCCATACTAAAGGGGTGGCGTAAGCCACAAAACTATGGGCTAGGCTTGTAAATGCCCTCGGGCAGATAGCCTAGTATGAACCTATGAACCTATGAACCTAAGGTTTAGATCCCTGGAACGTGTATCTCTGAGGGATTGGGATTTCTTTAAGTGTAGCCTATCCAACAGCTCTGGGTTTGACATGGCCTTGTATGTTAAGCAGAGATCACCTCTGAGTAGACGATATGCAACAGAGTATAGGTGGATTCTTTTTTAGATGGTCAGCATAGGACATCTTATTTAGGCCTGTGATTCTTTTAGTGAGGTATTTCTCTGGCCTTTCCAGTTGTTGCAGATGTCTTGAGTAGCACATACCAAATGGGGCATTGTATTCTATAATGGGTTTAATGAGGGATAAGTACAGTGGGGCAATGACCTCCTTTTTTCTTGATGAAAAGCCCTTAGTGATGAGGTGTGCCACATAGAAGGATTTCCTGACTGTTGTGGTGATGTGGATATTGAAGGTGAGACCACTGTCCACCTGTGTCCCTAAGTCTCTCATCACACTTTCAGTGTTTTGTGTACTGCCACCTATGTGGTAATTCATGGGTACATGTTTTTTCCCAAAGGGGATAACAATACATTTCTTGGCATTAAGCTTGAGCCCAAGGCTCTGGCACCAAACATCTGTTTCTGTAAGGCCCTTTTGTAGAATATCCACATGATTTGGGAATTCAATAATGGCTCACAGTTTGCAGTCATCTGCGAACTTTGTTAGCCATAGTCCCTAAATGTTGGCCTGTACTTCAGAGAAGTAGATGCCAAACAAGAGCTGTCCCAGGACTGAACCCTGAGGTACTCCCCTTGTCACATTTCTGGAGCTGGATTTGGAGTCGGCTACTTTTACAGTGTGGGTTCTGTCAGTAAGCCAATTTGCAATGCATCGAGTGATGCAGGGATTAATGCCCAGCTTAGTAAGTTTATCTATGATTTCAGAGTGGGGGGATGGTGTCAAAGGCCTTGGTGAGGTCCAGATAGGCTGTGTGGACCACCTTACCCTTGTCCACGGCTCTGGAGACTGATTCAAAGAAGTCAGTCAGGTTCAGGAGACAAGATCGGCCCTTCACGAACCTAAACTGCATGGGGTCCACTGTCTGAAGGTCGCCAATGTATTTGTTTATAAGTTCCATGATAATACTTTCCATGGTCTTGCAAATCAGGATCATCAGACTGATGGGGGGGTAGTTCTCGGGATCCAATGTGGATCCCCCCTTGTGGTGTGGGATAACTGTAGCTGTGCACCACTCAGTGGGCATGAAGCCTGAGGTGAGGCTATGATTAAACATGACACTTAGGTGAGGTGCCAGTTCATTTTGTAGTTCATGTAGTACACAGCCTGGCAAGTTGTATGGTCCCATGGATGCAGTATTCTTAGCTTTGGAGAGCATAGCTATAGAATTCCTTGCAGTTGTCTTTGGAATCTTTGGCAATTTTATTTTCATAACTAACTTTGGAGGATTTTATCAGGGATCTCAGCTTGTACTGAGGCTGGTAAGGGAGTTTTTTGCATACTGGGATTTTCCTCTTTTCTGCAACAGTTTCTTCCTTTTGTTGTAAAGTTTTTTTATGGCAAGGGACCACCAGATTGGCTTCCTTTTATTGGAGGAGAGTGTCTTGGTTCTATTGGGGATGGCACGATTCATGCACGAGTGGATGTGCTCGTACAGTGCCTTAGTGTAGGATTTAGCAGTCAAACTTTCAGTTCCTGTCTGCATGGTTGTCATGAAGTTTGTCACTTCTGCCTTGAGGAGCATGAAGTTGGCTTTGGAGAAGTTTTTTTACGGAGGTTTCCTTACTGGGGGGGGGGGATGTGGATGTCAGGAGAGATTAGCTTATGGTCAGACCTGACCAATGAAGGGGTGATCATAGGTGTGGAGCATTGATGTCCCATGTTGGTAATGACCAGGTCTAGGATATTGGAGCAGCTGGTGGAACTAAGGATTAGTTGATCCAGGGCGTTGGAATTTATGAATTCCAGGAACCGTTGGGCAAAGGTGTTGGTACATGAGTAGTTTTCTCAGTTAATAGCAGGGTAGTTGAAATCACTCAGTATTAGAGTGTTTGATTGTATCTTAATATTTTCCAGTATGTTTAGAAAGGTGTAGTGAGAATCTTGGATCATTGTGGGGGATCTGTAGCAAGCTACAATTTGGAGTGCAGTCTTACCTAGTGTTAGTTGCACATGGAGAATTTCAGATGCATTGTGTTCATAGGTTCATAGGTAGGTACTAGGCTATTGACCCTAGGGCCTATATTAGCCTAGCCAAAAAGGTACCCTGGCTTTTGCCACCCAAGAAAATTATTTTCCTGTGCCCCTGTTGAGCAGAGCCACACAAGTGATCCCAGGGGTGAATTTGGGCAACTAGCCTGTTGTTGTGAATATCCTTGGTGAATATGAACACTCCTCCACCTTTAGTGTTTCGGTCCTGGTTTGGTGGCCAAAAAGTGTGGTAAGAGTTGTAGCCTGGTAATGCAGGGGTGCTCTTTGGAGCCTTGAACCAGGTCTCAGTTACTGCACAGATATCAATGTTCTCCATTTTTAGGAGTGCCTTGAGAGAGTGCATTTTGAGGTTTAGACTTCTAGCACTGAGTAGAATTACCTTCAGATTTTGCATGCTTGTACTTGTTATGGTGGTGGTTTTGTCCTTTGAACTTTGCCTAAAAAAGGCACTATAGGGGTGGCAAGAGCCTTCACCAGTAACCTGAATCCCAGGGGTGACAGGTGCAGACCATCTCTGGCAAAGCATCTTGGTCTGTGCATTAGTGACAAGTGAAGCCAGGTGAATATCAACTGCTATTTTTCCGGTGAGCTGCAAACTGGTTCACAGACAAACAGCACACATTCAAAATGTGAGAGTTGACCTTAGCAACAGAACCGTCACCAATTGGTCACCATGTGTCACTGCTGTGCCCATTCATGTTCATCATGTATGTCTCAGAAGTTCAAACCAAAACAGAGTGTCTGTGGCTATCTAATTTTGTGGTTGAATGACACTTAGATGCTATCATTCACCCCCCACAGCCCCCCTTGCTAAATATACCAACTTTGAAATTGCTCTATATTGGAGAAAGGGCAAATCCCCGATAATGGTAAAGCGAATTCTTTCCCGAGGAAAGAATTTGCCTATGTGGCTGTTCGCTATTCTAAGCTTTTGACGCTTAGGTGTCGATGTTTAAGCATTCGACAACCTAAGCTGTCGATTATGTAATAGGAACTCATTCTAACTTAGGTGCTATCATTGTATCCCCTAAAAATGTTAGTGCTTTTCAAAAGGGGCTTACACAGACCAATGACTGATCACAACTCTGCACTGTTAAATGACTCTCATATAAATGTATAATAATTTCCTTTGGAATTAACAATGTTCCAGCTTATTATGACATAACTACGAATACCCTAATCACCACATATGTATTCATATACCTTGGAACACAAGTAGACTGGAACCTGTCTACTGTTGTGATGAAGGTTTCCTACATATAGCATCAGATTAGCAAAGCCATTGCAGCAGTATCACTTTAATTTCTATATCCCCTATTGCCATCCCTCCTCAGGCCTACTCTTGAATATAATGCTCCATTTGCTATGTAGTGTTTCAGACATCTGAAGAAACTTGACAAACCTCAGAGATTTACAAGTAATATAAATCAGGCTGTTAAACATGTGTCTAATATGGACAGACTGATGTAGATGTCACTGTACTCAGTATGATATAGGCTGTTTTGAGGTGACTTATGTATGGCTTACATTGCTATATGTGACCCAATTGTGATGCAAATGATGCCCCTACATATGTTATTTGAGACTACAGTCAGCTGTTAAAGGGCCATCAATGTAAAGTGGCATATATAGGACATGCTGGAGAGATGGATACATCTCCCAAATGTTGCCACTCTTCTGGAATAGGCTCCAAAACTATGTCATACCAAGCACCTCCATGACACTGTTTCATCAGAGCCTGGATGACTTGATGTGAAACTGTTAATTTCAACCCTGCATTTGACCATGCTTCTCACCTGGACATGTGTAGCCTTTGATAGACAAATCTTTCCCATACATGATATCTGACATTGACTTAAATTGTGATTTCATGGCTAGGCTTCAAAACACCATCAGATTATTAGCCTAGTAACATCATATGTGCCTATCAAGCTATGCTGATGTATATGCCAGAAATACTGAAATAATGTATTACTGTTTTGATGAGAGTTGAGTACAGCGCATACCTAAAATCCTGATAGTTTAATCTGCTGTCTAACTGGCCAAGTACAATATAACTGACATGTGCAATCATCAGTTCAACACCACACATGCAGATGAAATCATCATTTATGTAAATATTCATCCTGTGCATCAGACATATAACTTTACTGTCCCTGAATCAAAAGATGGAAACAGGGATATGGTACAGTTATCATCACTTCCACAGGGTGTCATGTGGGTGGGGGTGCAGGAGGACTAGGCTAACACATAAGGTGTGTGAGTGTGTGTAAAAAAGTGAAGTAGGCAAGATGGATCATGAAAATGTTGTGTGTGTGTCTGTAGGTGCCCTCAGTGCAACATTAGTGTGTGAGTGTCTGTATGCACACAGCCAAGCTCAGTGTTAGCTCTACATATCTGTATGTTGGACAAATGTGAGCCATGCATGGTAGAGTTGACAGTTCATCTTTGTCGACTCCAGCCACGAGAACTGGCTCTACCAGGAGTTGCACTGGCACCTCCATGCCCAAGGGCAGATGCAGGACTACTACCTCCAGATGACAGAAGTCTGTTGGACATACTCCCTTCATGGGAACACCCAGGTCCATACTGCCACTATGGGAGCATGACCAGACATGGCGACATTGGATCACAACAGATGTAGTTGCTAACCTACTCCTATGAAGCTGACATTCCCCTTCCAGCAGATGTTCCATCATCAACAATGTGCATTCTATGACAAGATACACCATGCTTCATCACAGACATACCACACCCCAATGTGTTATTCATCTAATCGGTGGAATCAACAACACAGTGGAGGCAGTCACTGATGCCAGACTATGCCACATCTAGAACCCTGAGCATTTATCTGGAGCATCTTTCTGAACATGCCTGTGGCTCCATGACAGCCCTAAACATATGTTGCAATACATGAGAAGAGACATTTGCAGTGGGTGGAGGATGGACAGAAGGCCTCCTCCGAGAATCCCTATCGATCCCTCTGCATTGTGCCATGCCAGCATTTTGGCTATGGCCAGAGTCTACAGGTTTTGAAGCAGCAGTAACTACACTTTTTTGGTCAATGTACTCACCCTCTACCTGTCCAATATCTGTGGCCTCAGTGGACTGTGGACGTGTAGGCATACTGGCTGTATACAGGGACAATAAGGGTGGTTGCTGAGTGTCAACCTGTGTGTCAGATTCTGCCTTTGAAACTACTGGCTGTGCCTCATTTTGGCCACCATCATCATCAGAGTTTGATGAGATACTGACATCAGATGGCACAGGGGACATAGAACCACATCCATGCTCATCTGTGACAACAGAAAGAAACACAGAAATACATTAATACCTGAATTACCATGCTGCAGTATATGCTAAACAATTTGCTGTCACTATTACAGACGGTCATACCTCTCAACGTCTTAGAGCAAGACATCTGGACAAAGCCATAAATAATGGACAAAGGCTCAATAATAGGAATAATTTATAAATATTGCTCTTATAAACCCTGAAAGGTGATAGGATAAAAAGTATTGGTTTAGCAAGACATCTCTGAAGAGTATGAAGTCTGAAACTCAGATCTCTGTCTTTATTTTATATCTGCAATCTTTCATGACTTGTCAATAATTTAGCAGGAAATCACTATGATATGAACTATGAGACAGAAATATGAGTCAAACGTCTGGACACACAGCTAAAATTTGTACAGTTGACAGGTATGCACACAGTACAGCAATACATAGAGCAAGCCTGAGAGAACACATTAGCAGATATCTTAGTATTTATCTATATTAATGACAAAAATGTATTATGCTCACCAACTGCAGGATCCCTATTTCTCTGAATTCCTGACAGTCTGGAAATAAGTAAAGGAAGAGGTGATGGCAACAGCACCACATTTAATAGAATAACAGAGGGTAATACCTTTACTCATCTATTTCTAGACTAAAACAACTGTTAACAAAATGTGGTTGACAGCCTCAAAATAAGCATAAAACTGCAGCTATCTTAAATACCCCTACCAAAAAAACAACTGTACACACACACACACACACACACACACACACACACAGATAAACTATTGACACCATGTCAGAATGCCACAGTATTCTAATGATGATCTAACAAAGCATACTTGGTAGCTTCTCTTGAGATGCAGGAGTGGCACCCACACCAAGAAGGTACTGGGTCATTTCTTGCTGGGAGCTCTCCTGTATGGCAATGATTTCCAGGAATTCCTCTAGGAAGAGGAGGAGGTTCTGCAGCAGGGCCACCACCAGTTACCTGGAACTCATGTGCCACTGCAGCTGCATGTCTCCTTGCAGCTGTCATCATATCTGTTGCTAGGTAATGCACCTGCTCATAGGTGCGATCTTATTGCCCAATGTCATTGATATTGCAGACTAATTTATCCCACAGGGCTGTACGCTGAGCCATACTGGCCCACCCTTGGGACAGCAGTACTGCATGATGTTGACATAATCCATCGATGATGAGGCCATTCTCAGCCTCGGTAAATGCCATTTATTAAATGGGGACCTGTGTCGAATAGGCATTTAGTGTCCTGAAAGACATTAAAATATTGACACATATAAGAATCACATAAGTACAAATAAACTGCTTACAGATACAGCAGTAATGGAAGGCTATCAGTATTCCCCACTTGGTAAACTTTAAGTATTCAACAGGGGTCAAAAAATAGCGATGGAGGGTACAAAAAAAGGAGAGCAACAAGAGGAACATATCCTTGTTGTGCCATAACAGATGCTCAACTATGATCACCCAACCAAAGTAACAGTCCATTGTAGTTTGTGTTATAGCAGAAACTCATCATTGTTTACCCCCCTGACAAACAAACAAAATAACAGACATAGAAACAATTTTGCTAGCCAAACAAGTGTGAAATGCTAAAAGTGCTATCAAATGTATTTTCACTGAAACGTGTACATAGTTATCCCATGGCATTATATTTTCAGTCTACTCTACAGCCTCCATACCTTTAATATGGCTTGAAAAGCAAGGCCATGCCATGATTACAGTTCAAAGACATGCATATAGATTTAGGTCACATTATCCTTAACTACATTCCTGCATACGCATTACATAGTTAACAAAATGGATACATACCCACTGGAATACAATACTCCTCTGTAGACATATAATGTTCAAAATAAATGTATCACTGACTTCAACAATGCAATAACTCTCATTCACATCAGTTTACCTAGCTACACATTTGCCTTTTTATAATGGAGTACATTGGTAATTAATTGCATATGTTGTAGTCTGTGCTTCAGATATGCTATTTACAGCATATGCAGCTGAATTGCATACTAATTAACCAATCTTGTAGAGCTAGTCAACAAGATATGAACCATCCCTGTAGACTTCATGATATTTCTTTTTCATGCTGATTGTGAAAATAGTGGAGTACAGACACAAAGTAATCGCAGGCAGCTTCTTAGTAGCTGCTGTTTTTTTAATACATTTGTTTGTGCTACAGGCTGAAGACAAATCTGCTACTGCTGCCAATACCCATAGACAGAGAGGGTGAAGACTTTGTAGGCCAAGGACCCCGTACAGGAACTGTGCAGCCTCTGGCAGCCTTGACTCAGAGCCAGAGCCAAATGCAGTGAACCCATCACAGTGGAATATAAGGTATGTGTTGAAGTTAGACTCTTAGCCACAGGTACCTTTCACAGACAACCAGGGGACATATTGGTGTGTAATAGGCATCAGCATCAGGATCTTCCAAACACTCATGCATGTTATGCTACAACATGGCAGAGAGCACATATATTTTACCATTAGTTGTGAGAAGAGCGTCACAAGAATGCTACAATTGTACCCTATATCACACTACCTTAAAGTGATGTGTGCCATTCATCACTGTCATGTGCACATGAGAATAACACCTGGTGAACAGGGTAGGATATACATAAACCATAAGGTCTACCACTTGAATGACAGCCAAGTTGTGCATAATGGCATGGGAATCATCTGGAATGTGTGTGCTAGTTACCCTTGCAGTTAGCACAACATCCATATATGCCATATCTCCCAACTGCACCAGATGTGTAATATGGGGAATATCACACAGGCTTAATTATGGGTGGATGCATGCTATGCGCTGCAGTCATTGCTGATGAAACCCATTGAAATTGCACACAGACACACAAACACCTTAATGAGACACACAGTCATAGAGCATGTTTTTCAGATACTGCACTCAGTGTCAGTGCCTACATACTTCTGGCCAGGCCCACCATTACAATCCTCAATGGTCACAGTATGTGCTATGCTACCCAAGTTAATTTAGTGAAAACAGCAAAGGGAAGGGAAACACATCCTCCTGTCAATGCCAAGGTCACCATAGCCACAGGCTGATGATGAGTCAGAGGTGGAGGAACCTGCAGCCAGTGTGGTTGTAGGCAAACATACTATAGACATGTTCAGTATGTCCTTGCATTGGCTATGACACAAGCCATAGCATACTGACTCACCACATAAGACCCTAAAACCATCCTCCTACATCACTGTATTTTTGTACTAGGAAAGCATTAGAGATAACAGTTCAACAGTAATAGTACAGATTGCAGTTTCAGACTTCTCAACCCTACCTAAATCAGGCAATAGGCAGGATGCCAAACAAGCAGAGTAACCAGACTAGCACAGTCTTGTTAGTGCCATAGCAGGAACACAATGTTGCACCCCCACCCCCAGAAAGAACACTCAGTACTTGTTTGTGACATCCAACTGGGCTTTCCTTAGTTGGCAACTGCATATCATATTATTACCAGTTAACATCCGTTGACATTGTAAATGCAATGATATAGAATGGTGTCCATACTGTATGTCCCAGAGTACTGGTTAGATAACTGCTGAATGACCAAGGAACACAGATGTTTAAATAGTGCTATATATTTGCAAGCAAAACTCATAACAGTGTGTATAATCACAAAGTGCAATATTTTAAAAGATAAACATTTCAATACATGTACAGGTAAAGTAATATTTTAATATAGCTGTACATTCTGTTCAATTTGTTTATGTACTGAATGAATGTTGATGCTTGCTACAAAGGTGTATGTGTAAAAAACAGGGTTAAGGCCCATCCTGTGTTCTGAATGTGCATTGGATGGTGAATTGGATTCTAGACCTATGTTGGAATATTGCATGCGTAGTAACATAGTGTACTGTATATATCATACATTGATTTCCGTTCCTGCCTGTTATTACTTATTTTTTCTATTTATTTTTGGGGTCACTGTTTGTGAGGTACTGCATGTAGCACAAACAGTTTCAGCTGTACTCAGCTGGTTTGCACGCACAGAGTCAGTGTACAAGCTGCACAATTAGACCACCCAGGTACTAGGCAGGATCCAGACATTTAAAAATAGATCTAGGATGCATTCTAATAATGTAAATCTGCATGGTGCAAACCTGTTAAGCATCATTGCAGTGTGTTTAACAGCATGAAACCCAGGATAAATTCTAATGTAGTAGGTTATCAGGTAACTTATCCTGCTGCAGATGTTAAGTGGTGAGCTGATGTCCACGTGGTCCTAGGTTTGAATAAAAGGATTGCAGCTTGTATTTTACTAATGTGACCCTGTATTAGATAGCAATGAAATTAAACACAGGCATGTATTCTTTCACTCTTCTACTGGCAGCAGCTGTGATTGTAGGACTATCGTAAATAAGGTCAATGGTTCTAATACAGCAGACATCTGTTTTTTTCAATGGTATTCCACTTAACATTGTAGTCACCCTGAGTTATAGCAGTTGTATTTCTTACATCATAATTATTTTTTCTGATGGCTGACACATTAATATTGTCAGTTATGTACTTATATTATAATATCTGTATTGGTTAATTTCTCTTTATTGGCTACAATTGCACAACCATGTTGCCTGTGTTTGAGCAATGCTAAGCAACGTACACCATTTTCAAATGTTGCAAAATCCAAAAGTATGTGCTCTCAGTATCTGTCTTAAGTGGAGCTGGCAGGAAATGTCACTGTAGATTGGTATTCATCTGCATTAGAAATGACTGGTGTTTGTGGAGAGATTTTGAGATTTCAGTCTCAAAGGTGGGGTGTGCCAGAATCCAAAGTGTTTTTTGGACTCCTTGTGAAAGATTATAGTCTCCGGCTGTTGCAGGAGTGCTACCATGGATCCAATTACAAATCATTTGCATGTAATAGTTTGGCCCAGGCTTTGACCAGTGCTACTGGCATCCCCCCGCACTGCCAAACAGTGTAGGAATCACTACTGAGACCTCAGGATGAGGAAGAGGGATACCCTTGACCATTGGATTGGGGAATGTTGGACTGGCAGCACTCCACAGATTTCTAAGTATCACTTACAGGCACTGCTTGTAAGAGCTAGCAGCCACATTTTTTCAGGATTGGTGTTCTTAATGGTATTCTGTTGTGTTCTACTTTTTCCACAGCTAATGCTGATAGATTACTGAATATGCAAACTTATGAAGCAATATTAGCATGGATGAAGCAAGTGCTGTGTATGCATCCAAACAGTACTGTTGTTATAGCATTAAGAGTAAATACATCTTATTGTGCTAAATACTTGTATCACATTGAGCATGCATTCATCAACTGTAAAGGAAAAGTAGGCATGGGTTAGTATGTAAGATAAAACAACAGACCCGTATTACAGACTAGACAGGAGATGTCAGTTAAACAACAAAAAACACATTTCCCAGTTATGAAATACTGTTTAAGTTGACATCAATACTGCAATGAAATGTAAGACCTATAAACCAAGGACAACAAGAGCCTACTGCAGATTATCATTATAATTGGGACATGCAGAAGTGTCAACATGTATGTTAACACAAATCCCTTGCAACATTCCACGTGTGTAAGAACAATATTTAAAATATGTTCATACTTATGGATCATTATATCCCCATCATTTTATAATCTGTTCAGATAGCCTGCTCTAAATGGTTGAGAGGTATTGTCTGTAACACAAAACATCATTTGTACATTCTCAGATAACAGTGAACCTGAATCAATAAAGGGTAAAATGAAAGAGTGCTTGCATTATGCTTTATTCCAAATGAAAATTGCAGTATAACAGAAGTCACTGGTTGTGGGTTCAAATGCCACAATCCCCAAATATAAAACTCAATTGTTTAAAATATTGTTTCAGGTTTTCTTCATTAAAAATACAGTACTGTTATGTATTCATCATGATAATATTTTAAGTGCAGACCTCTATACCTGTGGCTTGGATGGCCTGCAGTCAAGAGTAATCAGTGTACATGGAACATGTATCTGTGCAATATATGCAACCATGAATGATTGCTGAAAGGAATATGACCTGTATTACAGAGCGTATGTGTTAGGAACATAGTATTATTCCAAGTAATAAAGACATTTCTTAGCAGTTGGTAGTGTTATAAGTAAAATGCAGCATAATAGAGTAAATTAATTGTAGAAAGCTTTGCATATTATCTGTGAAGCCATTAATCTTCTCCTTTTATTTTTTCTCTCACCCCATCCCTTCTCTTCATTTGCTTTTTATGTATTTCTTATTTGTTATTATTATTTTTATTTTAATTATTATTATATTATTTATATAATAATATTTATTATTATTATTTTGTATTACTTATGTTTTGTTTATTATGAATAATTTTATATTGATTTGTTGTTAAATACATTTTTATTTCTTATTATCATTCTGTTTGTAATTATATTATTTATTATTTCTATAATAATTTATTATAGTGTTTACTTTTTAAAATTGTATTATTTCCATTTTTTGTATTATGTTTTATTTCATTATTGAATTTTAATTTTATTCATGTTATTACTACAGCACAGCAGGTTAAGCCAGTTCCCTCTGATCCACCTATACTCGCTCCACCAGCTACAGCACCAAGGACCAGCACTTCTGGGCTGCAGCCTGGTGGCACCCCCCCCCCCCGCTGCCAGAGGGGGTGATTTTGTCACCCAAGCTGAACTGTCAGGTCTGGTTTGTAGGGTTGTGTGCCACACAATTGGTGCATGACTATGGTGAGTGGAGACTCTCCTCTCCATCGTCATCCTGAATAACACAAGGATACATAGACATCAGACAGTGCAGCCATCAATGCAGTGAGGTGACAGTGATGATAGTCCAGTGGGTTAAGACTTGATTCTCACTGTCACCAAACTTGATGTTCATAAGTTCACGATCTCCCCATGTTCAGCTCAACTATAGTGTTCACCCCCCACTTGTGTCCTTCACCAACCATGTCTCTTGTCATGTATGTCTTGTCTAGTAGGAATTTCTTCATCACCTTTCCAGCTTGCCTGCCCCAGACATACCTAAGCCCCTTCTCCAACATTCCACTCTCACCTTAAAAAAAAAAAAAAAAACGGGGCATCTATCCCAAAAAAAAATATTGTCCCATACATAGCTCTCCATTTCAAACGTGTCTACTTGACACACTTAATTTGGTTCAATTGGCCTCACAACACAATTATGTTGTTGTCAACCCTCTCTCTGGAGGTGACATTCCAAATTCAGCTAAGATTTTGTACATGTGCTCAGTTGTTACTGTTGAAGAAATGGATAGCTATGGTTCTTATCTACACACTTCCTGAACATTCTTGCCTTCCTTTTACTTTATTTTTCCCCTGCTTGCTCTCCCTTTCACCACATTCCTGTCTCCCATTTCTTTTCTTTAAAGAATCACTGTTCAATGGTGTTTAAAATGTATATGGAATTTACAGTAATTGAACCCAGGACCATCTGTACAGTAGTCCTAAACTTACAGCTCTTGCTACAAGAATGTTGAAGCAACACTTCATTTGTATAAGATGTAATGTCACAACAGTATAAGAAAAGTTTGCATACTCTGTACTAGAACCCAGGATCATCTGCACTCTAGTCTGACACTTAACACCTGTCACCTCTATAGTAGTACTCACTGTTAACGTCATGGTATTAACCTAGCACAGCCCCACTTACTGGGTTTGCGTGATGCCTATTGATGCACAGCCGTATTAATTGAATGCATCCATTTTTTTTTTTTTTTTGATGTCTGGGTCAAGTCTGATACATGGGTGGCCCAACGGTGCAAATAAGCAGCACATCATGCACGCTTGAGAAATAAAAAAAGAAAACAAAGGCAACAGTAATATTCATTAACAATAATCCTAAGATATATCAAACAAGGGAGAGGAAAATGCACTGCAATCAACCTGTTACAGGCAGAAAATGTACATGGATATGCATAGCTCACAACCTATTAGAGTAACTCATCTGGACCAAACCATAAATAATGGGTGGAAAATGGTACCAATATAGGTTCAATTTTATACATTCCTATTACAAACTTCGAAAGATGATAGAATAATAGACTTTTGCATTATCACAATTTTTTGATGCATATGAAGTTTGAATCTGAAATGTCTGTCATTATTTTCTGACATCAGTCCCCAAAGAGTTGGCAATGATTTGCCAGAAAAACACAGTTTTATGAGTAACAGGTCAAAAGTATGAGGCAAACATCTGGTCATTCTGCAAAAATCTATATAGTTGAGCAGCATGTGGAAGTGCTTTCCGCATTCATGTAGCGGTCTCACAGCCAGATGCACTTGTGCAGTACCATGAAACCTTGTTTAAGCACCCAGACCTTTATTAATATTCATTATGCGCCACTGCCACAGGCACTACTTCATTTACACAGATATTCTCCATGTAGTCTCTACACCGAGCCTACACAGAGTTTATTGAATCCTGCAAATTATGTATCACTGAAGCCATAGACTCAAATTTTATGTCAGAAAAAGAATGCAATGTAATTTTATTATATGAGGAAACTTCACATACTTGTAAAGGACAGACAAGTAAAGTTCTAGAATCAAACCAGTTAATTTCTAGTAATAAATGTGTATATATTTCATGCGGAAGTTGCAGTTTACCAGAGCATACCAGAGGCACGGGCATACATAATTGAGTTACCAGATTATAGTCCAGCTCAGTGAACTGAATTAAAGACAGTAGTGTATGCCATAAAACAATATGGTAAAGATCAGTTACATATTATTAGTGGCAGTTTTATTTAGTAACAGTTCTTGCTATTTATCTAATAAAATTGTAGACAGCAGTGATAAATCCTTGCAGTATTCAGACGTACTGAAAGAGTTAAATGACATCAGCTAAAAGAACAGTAACATGTAAAGCAGTGGGTAAAGACATGCACACTGAAGAAATTATTCTGTAAATTATGATCTAAGGGTCACAGAGTAAACAAAGTAAATTCAACAGTTGAGACTGATTTTATAAAGGTGCAGAAATGCAAAAAAAATGCTGAAAAATAAGTCCATTGTCAGATTACTACATTATTTTAATTTGAGTTTATAACAGGAAAAGACAATGTCACTGAGTTTTCCATTTATTTTAATAATGAAGTCATAGGTCTCATCCAGTCAGGGACAAATCTCAATAGTATCAGGGACAAATCCCAAAATAATCAGGGACAGTCAGAGACACCTTTAAAATATTAGTTCTGTTAACCTGAGATATTGACAGATCAAAAGAATATGAATTAATATATAGTTTCTGAAGTAAAAGAAGTCTATAACTCTAATTATTCCCCGGGATTTATGAACCTTGCGCCAGGCGCCAGCATAGCGTCGGCGTTATAACGCCAAATATGGCTGCTGAGCGATTCAGGTATGAATGAATTCCACGTGCACTACCGGCATGCGCCGGACCGTCTCCGCCCCCGGCGTAGGTATGCAAATCACACTGTGTGCGGTATTGCACCATGCAAATGAGGGCAAATAGCGATCCACGAAGTGGCGCAGGCGTAGCGTAAGGGCACGGCAATGTAAACCAAAAAAACGGTTTACATTTACCCAAACATACCGGAGGAGTAACGGAAGGCTGTCAAAGTCAGGTATCATATAGGTGCAATATGCCAATGTGGAAAGGCACCGAGAATGTCCAAAGAAAATATGCACAAAATGTAAAAATGACATAAATGGCACGTACGTAGAAAGAACAGCAGACCCCCGGGATATGTGCACAGAAGTTGCAAAGCAATGAAATAATATGACAATGTCCTAAAAGAGCAGTATAACGCACATCAGCTGCACAGCCACCACACACCATAGTATGTATGTAAAGCTTCAACCCCAGCGCAATGGTTGTCAAGGAGTGGTGGCGGTGTTGTGTTCGCCGTAACCATGTATTAGTAGTCAATTCCATGCAAATGAGGCAGATAATAGTGAATCGCAAAACGGCGGCGTAAGGATGGAGCAAACGGCGTGGCGGTACTACACCGAGGAGTGGCCTACACGAGATACATGTCAACCACAGAGGGTGTGCCACTGTAGGAGGAAGGATATTGGAGGTCAGCAAATCTGGGCTGTACAATGCACATCACAGCATCAGGACTGGCGTGTTAGGAAATAGATGCGCTGAGAGTACAGAATGCGCTTACAGATGCATGTGCACGAGGATGACTACGTTCCCTAAACCAGTCATGTGACGGCCTCACCGTCAACAACCACGGATATAGGAAGGTAATGCGGAGAATACGAGGAAATGCGGAAGCAGTGTAAATGGAGCCGTAATGAGCAATCAACACCAATTAATGCAGGAAGGGCAAACGCCGGCAGCTGATAACTCTGCATGCAGACTCCTGCATAACGGGAAAGGGGAGGCATATGAGTGCAAAGATAGTAGGGGATGTAGTAGAAATGCAAAGAGCAAAGAACCGAAATAGCACAGCCAAGTACAGAGGTAGCATAACTGCGGCTGCAGATAAAATGCATCATATGCCATGTGCCTGCAGGATGCAGTAATGTAAGATGCAAGGCGAAGGCAATGCAGGCAACTGTAATGTAACACTACAGGCAGTACCGTTGCAGTTGCAACCGTAAAACCACGGAAATAATCCATGGATACGGCTGCACAGACACACCCAATGACATCACCGGGTATACAGCACAACAGTATTAAATGTGAATGCACACAACACACAGCGCGATTTCCCAAACGCCGCACCGTAGGGTGTAAACAGACAGGGAACTTTTAATATGTATATGCTGGGTGCCGCCGTGGCCGTGATGCATAGGTATGTGGCAGAGACAGACGGAGTTGCGGAGGGTGGTGCCGACAACTACCGTAGGCCTCACAGGAGAAGGAGAGTGTTCAGACCAAGGGTGACCTACCAGGGGCTGCGAGACCTGGAGATAGTAGAGCGCTACAGGGTGGACAGGGACACGTTACAGCAAATAGTGGAGCTGTGCCGCGCCTGAGAACAAGAGACAACAGAGGGGAGCCCATCCCAGTGGACACAAATGTATGTGTGAGCTTGCGAATACTGGCTACAGGTACCTTTCAAAGGCCCACCGGGGACATAATGGGCATCTCACAGGCATCAGCATCCAGGGTACTACACCAGTTCCTGGATGCCATGTTACCATATGCCCATGAGCACATAAATTTCCCCACATCTCAGGAGGAGTTGGCTAGCAATATGCGCCGCTTCCACCGTGTGGCACAATATCCGGAGGTCCTGGGTGCGATAGACTGTACGCACATAGAAATTAAGTCACCACCCGGGGAGCAGGGTAGACGCTACATAAACCGCAAGGGATACCCCTCCATCAATTGCCAGGTTGTGTGCAATGCGCAGGGCATTATTATGGATGTGTGTGCTGGCAGCCCTGGAAGCTACCACGACTCCCATATCTGGCATGCCTCACAGCTGTATCAGGTATTCGCCAGGGGACATCACACAAGGTCACCTTGTGGGGGATGCTGGCTACGCACTGGAGCCGTGGTTGATGACACCCATCAGAAATGCACACACACACATGCAAGAACGCCATAATGAGGCACACGCACAAACGAGAATAATCATAGAGCGTGTGTTTGGGATGTTGAAATCACGGTTCCGGTGCTTGGATACATCCGTGGAGCCTTGCAGTACTCTCCAGGCACAAGTGCCCACATATTCATAGTATGTTGTATGCTACACAATATGATTCTGCGGAAACAGCTGCTGCAGGGACATAATGCCGGAGGGCCACCAAGCCCGCCACAACTGCCAGGGCAAGCACAGGCACAGGGCGTTCAGCGCCATGGACACACTGAGCCAGCCCCAGTAGGTAGACAGAGGCGTACCCAATATGCCTACGCCCTGGCAAAGAGGGAACGCATAGCACATACTTTGACAGTGTAGGCCCCATGGACTGACACCTCCTGACCTGCACACACAGTAAAATGGACGCCACACAAACATGTCCGCCCGTAATGTGTACCGTATGTGCGGACGCATGTGTGACTCCAACAAAGGCACCGCCCAAACACTGCACACCCAATAGCCAGCAGAGCATGCAACGCCAACACCTCAATGCACGCCGGTTCTACAGCACACGGCGTAGCCGTATGCTGCCACTATCGCCGCAAGTCGACCACATATGTACTCATGTGCATACACAGATACGGAAATACATATCAGTACACATGTAGAAATATATGTACGCATACACAGATATAAAGTACAACAGGGTAATATGGAACCCAGGGATGCAAGTTCACAGATAAGTAAGACACGTAATCACCACATAGTAAACATAGTGACCGACAACCCGATCATCCTGGAGGGTGGGCAGAGCAGGTAACGCCAGCCATGGAAATGTTAACCTGCATCAATACATATCCGCGTGTCGGGATGGTCACCAGTCCACGGTACAGTAACGGGATATGTGTAGGGTTGCCACCTGTCCCACGTTGTGAGGGACAGTCCCCCTTTTGGCAGTTGTGTCCTGCAAAAACATTGACAAAATGGCAAATGTCTTGAGATTGTAGGACAAATCTATTTCCTATATTTTCTTTATTAGTTGCATAAAACAGTTATTTTGTAGAAGAAACATCTAAATATTATAATAAACAGAATAAGCAACTGTAATGCTACAAGTTAGTATTCTGGCAAAAAAGTGAATTGCTGTTCTTTGTACTGGCCGTGGGTATGTGTTGGCATGCAAAATCTGACGTTTCTACAAAAAATGTCCCACTTTGGGCATTTGAAAAGGTGGCAACCCTAGATATGTGCGTGTCATATCCATAGGATATGAGTGCGGAGATACACGCCGCCACCGGCGATGCGGCCAACGTAGGTATTGTGTTCAACCGTCGGTGCGGCGAAAGCATACCAGTGAAGTGTACGACATTATGAGGAACGCACTCATTTGGGGTGTAAAAGAGTTCATGTTCCTCGCAGTTCCTCCAAGTTCCACATCGAAAATGTCTGTCAAACATCCATTGTTAGGAATGTATATAAATGACATCCTGGTAAATAGAATGTACTCATAGTAATTCATTAAAGGTTCTTCACTGTAAGTAAATCAGCATATTATAATCAACCTATGACCTACTTAGCTGAAGTTGTCACTATGCCATTACTATGTGTTCCACATTATGCCCATTTGTTTCACATTACTACTGTGTGTATTCCACACTCTGGAAATAGAAGGTTGACAGCCATGGCGGCAATATGTGTATGTGTGAGGTGAGGTTGTCGTGTGTTCCGCTGTGTGTGTGTAATGTGTGTGCCAGTGTAAAATGTGTATGTAGATGACATGTCACAGGCGGAGTGTAATAACAGGCGTAGGCATACAGTACAGGAACCATAGGCGTATGTACAGCAGTACCCACAAAGTAGTACTGACATCTCCTCAGTGGCTATGCACGTGGCGACGTAAAACGATGCAAAGTGGAAATGTCCCAAAGTGTACCACAGGGCCATAGCCATCAGGAGATGCAAAGGACGCATGTACAAACCATGACCGTATGTATGGCGGCCATAAGGTAGACTCCACACGGTCAGTCGGCAACGTTACACAGCATCAGGCATGTACGGCGAATGTGCTATGCTATCCGGCACCGATCGTGAACACTTACGGGTCGTAAATACCGCGGTGTGTTCCACGACCGTGAAGTAAGCAAGCGGCACACGAATAGGAGGCTACCGCGCATACAGGCCGCCCCAAGTATAGCACCACATTCACCGTAACTATCAGCGACAAAATGCCAATGGATAGTAGGCACGGACGAACATCCGCAGATATATAACCGATGTGAAGGAGGAATACGTGCAGGAAGCACACATGCAGGCGATACCGACAGCACACGACATCAACAAAACAAACATTCCCGGAACAACAGACAGGTAACCTGCAGCTCCCCAAGCAGGGATGGAGCACACACACAAGCATATCTGGTATGTATAAATGCAAGACTCACACCCCGTACCCGTCACCCACATCCGCAGATATACCCCATTGCACATATCAAAGGGATAACAGCTAAAACCATAGCAAACACATACAGGCAGTCAATGACAGCGGCATACCCACAACAAGCTGGGAAACACTAGCAGCGGCTGATGCATCCTTGCATCCGCTGTGTACAGGAAAATAACAGCTATGTTACACATCTGAATGCACAATGCCATCGACAGACGCCGCCAGGACACGGAGACCCACATGTCGAACACAATACCATACCCAACACACACAATCCACGGCTAACACCACAGCGAAATGTACCCGACACCACACATAGCGGATGCAGTCACACAAACATGATACAATACATACCACCCTCACGAAGGTATTGCAAATAACCAACGGCCACACGAGGAAAGAACCATGGCCTAGTGCCAGCGCCAGAATGAATGAAAGGAGGGGGATCACCGGTGATATGCCCATAAGTACACACCGAGGAACAGCTATTGGCCTGATTAACCCACATGCCTCAGGTGACGACGAATATAAGGAAGACTCCCTGGATATTCAAACCGTATGTTCATACCGAACAAATAGGAATACAGAAGGAGAAACAAGGAAATAGAGACGAACGCAGAACCAAAGGCCGGAAAGGTATGTCGAACCCACGACATGTACTGGTGTGTAACGACATACGTATGACGAATCTGTACAGTATGTGAACGGTGTGTGTAGGTAAAGATACCTGTCCATCAGGCAGAGAGAGGCGAAGGTTGGATATGTAATGCTAAAACGCGCAGCATACCAACGACTGTGGACAACATGTGCACAGCAGTGGGACAACATGTACACACCCGGGATAACCCCAGGTTCGGCTTGCCACCTTTTCAAATGGCCAAAGTGGAAAATCTTCGGGACACACATCAGATGTTACAGGTGGACACATACCCATGGTCAGTACAAAGGTTAGAACTGTACTCTTTTGCATAAAGAAAAGTGTAGTCTTGTAGCAGTTAAGTTGCTTATTGTGTGTCTTGTAACATTTAGGAATGTACATACATAAATAACTATGTTATGCAACTCTTACATAAAAATGGGATATAGTGATGTCCTACAATCTCAGGACATTTGCCATTTGTAATATATTTTGTCAGGACACAACTGCCCAAAGAGGGACTGTCCCTTGCAAAGTGGCACAGGTGGTAACCCTACCCCAGGTCTGCCATAGGGGTTGCAAACACAGAACAATGCCACCACCCACGCTGATGCTGGCAGTGGATATCCAACAATGAAGTGCCACAGCAGGGATAGGACATGTATGTATAGTGTCACAGCACACATGTGCATGGGCATATACCGTCGATGTCATACGGAATGTGCGCACGGCGTGCACGTATCTCACGCAGTAGGGCGACTATGTCAATTATGTGTAATTCAAAGCTGTCATGATGGATATGTTCACAAATCATAGACAGTATCACAGGCATAGCATGCATGATGGAGGGATGGCCTAATGTTATGTACATACACAAGATATGTATGGCCTGCACATATGGGACAATGTAGTAGCAGAATAGGTACCGAAATGGAGGAACAGCAAGTAACCATGTCCAAACATTCCATAGCAGGTGCAATGTGTGCCACAATGATGTCCAGCAGGGCCGTGTGTAAACACATGTGCAATGTACACAGTACTGACACCCACCCCCCATGGTAGTGTCCACTGAACGGCAGAAGTGGATGTCAACTGTCATGTCTATACAGTACGTCCGCTGTGTTGGTACCATGGGTCTGTGTCACCCTACCAGCAAGGTAGCTATCACATGACTAGTGACACAGTGTGCCCCTGTGGGATGTGCACAGGACCTATGTCCCACAGCACGGTGTGTGTCCAGTCTGTGGATGTCACACAGACGCCCGGGCCGAGCAATGTGGCATGTGTGCACACATGCAGGACTGCTCCTCCCACCCTGCCCACTGCAAACGCCATGTAGGAGTACTACATGCATACTGCGGAGAACATGGCCCATGGCAGAGTAGATTACACCCCTGTGTTAGTGGCATGCAGGTGAGTACAGATGTGTTACATGACTGTCATTTGCATATGTAAACTGTCTGAGCTGGGTAGAGAGCACCGCATGACTATACTGAGACATGTAACGTTGTATCCATTGTGTAAGGTACACCATACATGTGTTATTGTAACACGGCCTGCGTGTACATGTGTGTATGGCACTGGTACAAGGGCACCCAAGGTATCAGCTAGACATACGGTCCAGAAATGCGTGGTCCTGCACATGTGTACCCACGCCATGGTGTAATATGGCAACCACAGCACCATGTGGGCCATGTGTGTGTACATCAACCATGTACAACGTGATATGCCTGTATAGGGACAGTATCCATGTGATACACACCGCATGACTGTCAGTATGCAAAGGTGATGTGTATGCACTATGTGTGATGTAACTGATGCAATGATATCTACATGATATATCTGCTACACTGATACCTGTATGGGTGTCAGCAACATGAGTAGGATGAGCTAGAATGCTGCCAGGTATGTAGAAGTGGTATATGTAGGCATGTACAGTACTGTGTGACAGCTGGTAGTGTACGTATGCAAATACTGAGCATGAGAGGCCACATGTCTGAGGACCGTGCAATGTCACACGTCCCTGACTTGTTGTAGTTAGCATGATATGCCTGCACCACTGTGTGAACTGTACAGAAGGCACATGGCGTAACATCCCGATACATAGGGTACGATGTGATGCTGGATGTGTACACTGGCAATAGCATAAAGTGGAATGGTGCTGAAGGGCAAAGAGCGGATCATGTCTGATGTGATACCCTCTGTACCACCCCAACCACCCATGCAATAATATGACAGGCGGCCAGCATGGGATGTGGTGTGCTGTGGCGCACAGAAGCCCAACAAGGGTGCCAGGAAAGGCATGCAGGTAGTCAATGAGTGTGTGAAGCATGTATGTCAAGATGTGGCCCAGTGCCATACTGAATGGCCCAGTCATGGGTGTAGAGATGCAGCCCCATACGTGCAATGCAGTACCATCCATGTGTAGTGTGATAGATGTGGTAGTGTGGTGGTCAGGGTGCACAACGTACATGAATGGGCTAGCAGTCACTGACGTGTGCTGCTGCAGAGACATGTAACAGCCAGGTTGGCGGGATACAACAACTACTGCGGTTTGAGGTGACATTGGGACTGTGTTCCCGGACATAACATGTGCATGGCAGTACTATGTATGTGTCCACAGGGTTAATACAATGTCCAGCCAAGGATTGGAACCCTGTAGTGAGTGAGAGTGTGTATTGTTGGTAGGTACCCCATTGGCAGGCACGATGACAGCAACATCTGTGTCGTCAATGCCTGCATGACCGTGGTATGCTGCATTGAATGTGGATGTAGTCAAACAGCAGAGACATACCACCACACTGCGTGAGGGCCCACACTGCAATGTCTGGCAGTCATGTGTAGGTAGCTAGCTGTGGAGTATGTCATGCACCATCAGGACACACCATGACTGTCAAGTGACACACAACACACAGGTGAACATAACTACCATGCAACAGCCTGCACATGTGCCCATACAGCACGTGTGCATGGAACAGGAATACCACTGTGGCGTCTGTGAAAAGGCCAGTACCACCATGTCTCAGTGTGGAATAGCATGGTCCCTACCAGTGTGTAAATGTAGCAGAAGTGCACTGTGATCAGTGTTGGCATAGGCACGTAGACTGTCCATCGTACGGGGTGCCATGCCATCAACTACCACTGTCAGTGGATGTCAGTAATACCGGCTGTAGTGTGTATGTACCATGCATGCTGCTATGGTTGTGTGTTTAGGGTGTGGCTAGCAGGGATGGTAAGCATGGATGTTCAGCAAACAGAGGGGGAGGTGTGTAGGCCTAGCACACAGACACATGGAGGTTTGGTGCATGCTGAGGGTAGTGTAGGTATGGTATGTGTCGTGTAATGTGTCACCCAGCTATGCACTGCATGGCCAAGCACGTGTGGGTACATGGGAGTCCATACTAGGGAAGGGCGTGTTGCTGGCAACACATAGCAGTAACAACTGTCCTAGGTGCAATGTACAGTATGCCAACCCGACCGGCATGTAACCTGTGGTGTACAGTGTATTCACTGTCGCCTGCCACAATGTGCGTGACCCACGAACATGGGTATCTGAACATGGACTACCTATGATGCAATGTGTCATGGGAATATACAGTATGTGTGTAAATCACGGTGTGGTGTGGGAACCACCCACCCGTGTGTGTTGCAGTCCAGGTATGTGCCTGGGAGGTATGATCTGTGTACAATCTGGACTGGCAGGTGTGCCGTGTATGGCATGGAGGCAGGTCCCAGGCACTGCAGATAAATGACATGTGTGCTGTACTGTGTATGCAGTGCTAGTGTACAGCACAGTGGAGGGTGTAAGCATTGTCACACATCACTGCATGCTGTGCCTACCTGTGACAGCCCTGCCGGAGACAGACATGTGACACCGCTGCACAGGCAGCATAGCATGTGAAGATATACATGTGGGCTGCACACCTTAGGCAGATGTCCACACGTCATGTGTGCCACGGTAGTGTGGTTGAACACGACTATCAGACTGGACAAACAGCACATGCCTGCATAACAACAGTATGACCATAGTCAACAGTCCCAGTGACAGAGTAGGCCAATGTAGACTATCCCTGCATGCAGACCACTGGCTACTGGACACCTGGCTAGACACACACCTGGAGGGTTAATTCACCATTGAGCCATCACATGTCCAAGTCCATGTGGGCCGTACAATGTCATCACAGGGTGGTCACAATAGCAGGTGGCAAGGCAGACACGGTGTACCAGGTGATGTGTCATGTGTGCATATGTCGACTAGCACAGCCGTTCACATGTCTGCAACATACTGGTGCACGATGTATACTGTTACATGATGAATGGAACTGCACTGCCACCCACTACAGGGCCATCTGACACAGGTGTGTTGTGACTGGTGTAACCCATGTTTGCACAGGATACACACTGCTGTTGTAGGCAGCCATGCTGGTGGCCACCAGTGATATATGCAGTGGTCATACAGACATACCGTACACAGTGTTCATGCAGGAATGTCCATTGTCGTGGACGATGTGCTGCCATGTGATTGTAGGTGTTTGTTGTGAATGTCACACATCCAGAAGACACCATCTGGTGCAGTCATGGTTGTCAACACCGGTACACACAGCCACAGCAGTCAGAACCCAGTCCTGACAATGTGTGTCAGTCACCCTCGTACTGTGTGACATATGTGCACATGGCGGAACACCTCCCACTGTCATCTAAGCTGGCTACATGATGGCTGGAATGTGCTGTAGAAATGTACAATGCTGGTAGCCGAATGAAGTACCTGGAATCAGACACAGTACGCTATGTCAGCCATGTAAACCATGCACAACAATGACCGCCCAACAGACACAAACAATGCATTGACACATGGAACATGTGCACATGACAACCCCCAATGAGGTATGTCGCACATATTGATGTACAATTGTCATCTATGGCCATAGCATGGATGCAGACACACATACTCCACAGGTAGTACCATGTGATGTAGGTAGGGGCATTGCTCGTGTACATGTCACAGTAGATGTCCACACACATGTCCTGCATAGCCGTCATGTAGGGGTAGCTGTGGTATGTGACAAGTGGACATGCCCATACAAATTACCATGTCCCACAGGAGATGTGTTAGGTGTGTACCACATGTGACGTGCTGACAACAAGCTGCGATGTGTATGGCTGCCGGTGTACCTGTGTGACATTGTCTGTGATGGGTGCAAAGGCACATAGTATCGTATTGCATGCACACAAGCCCCACATAGGTGCATAGCCTGAACATACAGTACAAGGAGTGTGTGGGATGATAGCAACCCACAGGTGGAGATGGGTACGGACGGCAGCCCACAACCACATGTGTGTGTACGGTGTTCACGTCCACGACACATGAGCATCTGAGAGGCTAGCGTCACAGCTGTACAGGGTCGCATGCATATATGTTCAGCAACATCCCTGTATGTCCCACCACTGGCCCGTGGACCGATGGACACCAACCAAATGTGCAGATATGAGATGTGCACAGCACATCACAGATGCCTACCATAGAACAGGCCTACCATGTAGACATGTGCACAGTAGCTCTGCGCCACCTGCAGTCAAACACGTTAGGTGCCAAACCACACCAATAGTCCAGGCAATGACACAGATGGACGTGCATGCCTGTGTGTATGTATGTCTGTGAATGCCTCCGGCATAGCAATATAGCTGTGTCACCGTTGTGAACAACAATATGAATGGGTTGTATGTGTGAGTGGTGCATCATATGTGTATGGTCAGATCGACGATACCATCAGTGGGCCTGCTATGTGAACATCCCTGTCCCCATACATGGATACCTCTGCTGAGCCCAACACCACATTCACAGAGGGAGGGATGGCGGTGTGTAGTGCAGCAGCAGACATGTGGGTGGCAGCGGCACTGGATGTACACATATGTGTTACCCACATCAGTTCAGGCAGCCATCCATGTGCATGGGATAGTGGTGTGTGTCCACATACAGCACTGTGTCGATCAATATCCCAGCACATAGCACCTGCCAGGGCTACAGTGTATGCATGGATGTGTTATACCTGCATGCACCAGACACACCCTCAACAAGCAGTGTACAGCATACCTCGCTCGAGGACAGTGTCCACACCATGGTGATAAACATGTTGAATGTCCATATTCACACAGCTATGACATATGCAATGGACAGCCACCCTGCCAATACCGTCAACCCCCAGGTGGATCACACCCAGTGCCATGTATGTGGCATACCCTGCCATATCATGCAGAGCTGACCAGCAAGGCTGCATGAGCTATCACAGTCCCACATGGTGCAATGGACAAAAGGCACTCTCACTATCAACCATACACAGCAGTAATGTGGCGGCCATGCACCCTGTCATGTTACAGGTGCTGTGTGATGCTCTGCACAATGTGTGTGTGTACATGCTATGCATGGCCTTTCCTGCTAATGTGTCATGGTTACACATTGCTCCATGTCTATCACATATGCAACACAGGTGAGCTGTGGCAAGTTCTCCAGCACCCGTACAGTGCTGTGTGGAAGTACATGGCACAACACATGCATGTGCAGGTGTCCATGTGTATGTGTACAGTGCCGCTGCTGACGTTCACAATGGACACAGACGTGATGTGTACTGACATATACACAGCGTCCAGGTGAACAGTACCACAGACGTCACATGGGGACCTATGCCAACTGATATGGACATAGGTGCAGCCAGGTACACATGTCCATGGCAGGCTAACATCTACATGGTGCGTGTACAGTGTGATGGGGTGGCACACAGATATGATGTGACACCCAGTGCTCAATGGTGTGAAGCCAGAACATCGGCTGTGTCACTGCCACGATGCCCTTCACAGATCACTGTGCAGATGTCGTACATGTCATAGCAATGTATTTCCAACAGTATGCCAGCACAGCAGTGTGAATGTGACCTGCCACCATCATTATGTCTTCCAGATAATGCCACGTTCCGTCTTCCACCATTCAGCCGACAGGAGGAGGAGGTGATCATTCCATACCTCCATGGCAACCACGCGCCCTATTTAGCCATGTGCCACAGCAGGCACAGGAACGGCAGGAGATGTGGGAGGAGATGTGCAGGAGGGTGAACAGCGTGGGCGTAAACAACCGCAGCTATCAACAAATCCGCAGGCACTGCACAGACCTGATCCGGCATGCAAGACAGCGTGCCGCTGCAATCGCCAGGCAACAACGTGGGACAGGTGGTGGGCCACCAACCCAGCCCCCACTCACAGCCACGGAGGAGCTCCTGGCCAGTCTGGGGACACCCACAGAAGAACACGCAGAAACACTTGCGTCCATCGTGGAGGTGGGTGTCTCCCGAGATATGAGCCTGGAGCCGCATGGTAAGTCAGTGTTGCATGTTTGTATGATAGGCGACGTGGGTGTGGGTGTCATAGTACAACACATGATATAGCAATACATGCCAGGTATATGGCCACACAAGATGCAAACCATAGTATGCTATGTTGTGTTAGCAGACATGTGCATAGCACATGCTACCACACACATGCATGATGTGAGATGCACAGTGCTGACTGTGGAGATAGTAATGGCTAATGTGTATACCTTTGTGCAATGCCTTTACAGGTACGTCTGGCGTGTCGCAAGGACAAGGGTCTGTTGCAGGTAAGTCTGTTGCTAGTCAAAGGCATGTTCTGCTGTATTGATATTCCCCATGTGTCTAGGCATGATATGCTCACCTGTGTGTGCCCCAGTCACGGTATACAGCTCGCACCACCTGACACACACAATACCCATGTACAGTAGATACACCCATTAGCGTAGAGTGCTATGACACCACACAACCTATTGGTGTGTTACGTGCAGTCAGCTATGCATACAATGGTGTAGGTGTTACACAATGGCTGCATGTGTAGTATGCATTGGTATGCCAGTGCAGTATGCACACAGTACCACATAGTGAGCTGTGATCTGGCCAGAGCACAGGTGTTACCAATGTGACCCATGCCCCTGCATCAGGTGCACACGTTGTGACATGGCACATGCCATGTCCCATGCACGTGGATGTCTGGCTGCAGCATTGTCACACCATGACATGACCTATGCACAACATAGCAGACATCCACACTGTCAGCATATCCGTACAGAATGTGACACCTCACACTACTATGGTTGTATGTCACATGGGCCACCACAGGGCCGTGTGCACGATGTCTACCACACACAATAGTCAATGACTCAGACAGACAAGGCCATGGTTGATACCTACAGGCATGTTGCCACACAGCACATCCACAGTGGGTACTCACCGTTGCACCCTGTACACACATAGTGGGTTCATCACTGTAGTGGACCCCCTGGACATCCAATGTAGTACACCAGTGACATGGAACGCCTCTCCACAGCTACTACAGGTGCCTCCAATGTCCACCATATACGTGCTGCTGAGCATCTGAACTGACTTACAGACATGGCAATGTAATGCGTCCAGGTCACGCATCGCACAGACACATAGCTGTGTCCTGCTACTGTGCAGTGGCACAGAGCCTGCACTACACACTGTACAGCTATGCACACAGCTCACAGCAAACGTACCTGCACAGACATCACTGTTACCCATACATTGTATCTGTAGACTGTACACATAACACTGCACCGTGACAGCCATTGTGATGTGGTGCATGCGGTGGGTCACCATCATCACATGTCCACATGATACCGCACATGTTTGCGGTGTACATTACATACTGTCGGCAGCCATGTGTACTCTCAACTCGCCCGCGGCCACACGGTGTATCACGCTGATGCATGCAAACTACCATGAATGTGTGTACTGCATGCCTACTAAATGACACCTGCCTGTTGTACTGTCCCCACCAGGCCAGTGTACATACTGCCACTATGAATGTCTGGTCTGCATTCACTGGTCTGTGTTGTGTGAATGCTGCATGCCACCTGCATTATCACATGCATGCTGTCTGTGTGTGTGTGTGTGTGTGTGTGTGTGTGTGTGTGTGTGTGTGTGTGTGTGTGTGTGTGTGTGTGTGTGTGTGTGTGTGTGTGTGTGTGTGTGTGTGTGTCTGTATTGTAACCGATGGTATGTCTTTGTATTGACAGGTGCTGTAGGTGAGTTCCCCTCCTGCGGTCAATCTGATGCTAGTGTCCCCACAGATACTAGTGGTGATGACCATGTGCATGAGGCACAGTCAGGGTCATCACAGGCAGACTCTGTGCCACTGGAGAGCATCACACATACGTCCCTTTCATCCCCGCACACGGTTCAGATGCCGACACATACCCCAACACTGTTGCCCATAGATGACGGTCAGTCAGCATCTGTTGTCCCCGAGCAGGAATGTGTGGTGGCTGCAGAAGGTGTGGGTACACACGATGTTGCCAGTGTAAGGACTGGTGCAGTGCCACGCAGGCATGTGGCAGGTGCTGCTCGTAGGGGGAGCACCGCTAGACATACACCTGCCGTACAGGGTGCAGCAGCTGGTATAACCAGACGCATGTTCCAGACTGTAATGGCGGCGCAGGCACGTGCCGAACGGCAGAACCAGGAAGGGCAGAGGCTGCAGAGGTCCGCAATCCATACCCTGAATGACAACATCCAGGCATTGGCGAATGCACAACAGCATCTTGCCGATGTTCTGGATAGGAGATTGGGTGACATGGCTGGTATCCTCGACCGAGGCATGGCCATCCTTGAGCGTGCGCAGTCCGTGCAGGAACACCAGGTAGGGGTGAGGCATAGGGCACGTGGGCATGTGCCAGCAACACCACCTGCTGCAGGTCAGCGTGTGCGTGCCACCTCCCATGCCCACCCAGACAGTGCTGGTAGCAGCAGCACTGCAGCTGCTACTACACCATCCACACCAGGACAGAGCAGGCCACGTGGCCCTGGACGGCCCCGTCGTGGGCACGTTTCCAGCGGACATGTGACATCGGACAGCGGACAGTCCGTACCTCCACCCGGTCGTGCCCGTGCGACCCCAGGCAGGCGCGGGTCAGGTCGCCGCCGGCAGACACAGTGGTGCGAAACACCTGCACTGTACAGTCAGATGCTGCCACGCATAGTCCGTGTAGGCATCACAGATGACTGAACTGTGTACACACACACCCACACACAGCAGACACAACTGTAGGGCTCCACCACACCCGCATGCAATCTACATAGTCATGCCCACTCAATGCACTGGCCCTTACACACACACATGATGTCATCCATTGGTACAGCCCATGCCTGTGGCACACATATCACCCTGTGCATATGATGAAGTCTCTGCCGCATAACTGTGAGCTACACCATCACTGCACGGTGAAGCTAACATATTCTGATGCACAGGGTGGACACGATAGTGAGAGGTGTATGTGATACCTGTGTCCGCATAGTACGTGATGTGTATGTTGTGGTGTGTGTGTATGGCTGGTGACAGGTATGTATGTGATGTGGGTTGTGCACGGACATCATGCAGCAGACATACCATGCAGGACAGGTGCAGCATTCATTGATATGTGTACACAGTATGTGTGGTGGTTACATGTGTAGCACCATGTCGGTGCAGTTAACCCGTATGATACTGATGGTGTACTTGCACGTGCCTACTGGGAGCACTGTAATTAGTTCCCCACGTGTAGTGGTGGGGTACCCACAGGCATGTCTGGCAACATCAGCATAGCACAGTTACCCGCATCCGGCATGGACCCCTACATAGGTACATAGGCGCATATGAACATAACAGGATATGTGCCCTACAACATGTGTAGACCTAGCATGACTGTGTGTGGCGTCCAACACCCCTCAGGATGGGTATGCCATATCCATCAGTCCCCAGTCCCTGGTCTAACAGTGACACACAGATGTTGCCTGGCGCATAACTATCGTCACACATCCACACGTCATTAGCAGTCCTGGACAAAGGCAGTCAGGGCCTTTCCTTCACATGGCCTGGCACTCCTCCCCGTGTTGTAGGGGGTGTCTGGCCGTTAACCCTGTTCCCCCAGCACGTCCCACTCATCTTTGTGTTGAGGTGTCTGACAGTTGCTTCTGTGCCCGTGTTTGCATGGAGCCTGGGAGGTGGAATGTGCCCATGTCACCCAGGTCAGACATGGCCGTGTATGTCAGGCACAGATCACCACGGAGCATCTGTGCTGTGAAGATCCACAGCCGGTGTCCCCTTGGCCGTGCAGCTTGTGACACATGTCCTAGCACCGTCATCCCCGTCTTGTGGAACGTTTGCGGTCCTTCCGAGTGCTGCAGGCGTCAGGTTAGCTACAGGACACATGTGCCATTGTACGCAGTCATTGCTCTGGTGTGTGATGTGTACAGGGGTACAATGAACACCCCTGATGTGGTTGCGATTCCATCCAGACCAGGAGGCCACAATGGAATGTCTGCACACCCACATTGCCATTGTGTGTGTTGACAGAGGTTGCCGACAGGTGTGGTAGCCATTTCCCTGAACACGTCCACCATCTTTAATGGCGTACCACCTACATGTGACATTGGTACGAACATGTCCTTCACACTGGGTAGGGCTGCACCTTCTCTGGCATTTAGTAGCAGGCCATGGCTCTGGCACCAGTCATCCATGTCTATGACGCCCTAGGTGGATGTCCGTGTAACATGGGGTGTTGGGTATGTTGGCTGGTGCGTAGTCATCTGCATACCTTGTCTGCTACAATCCCCCTATGATTGCATGCACATTGGAAGGTCGGATGCCATATGGCAGGGGGCCCAGGAGTGAGCCCTGTGGGCCTCCACTGGGTCCAGATATGAGTGTGACAAGGCACCTTGAGCACCAACCCTGTGTGGTGTGACCTCCAACCTGTCTGAGAAGCATCGGGTGACATATGTCCCCACATGTATGCTGGCGAGCCTTTCCATGGGTCCCATGTGTAGTGTGCTCTGAACGCTCCCACCAGGTCATGGTACTGTGTACAAACCCACGTATCCCCATCAATGGCCTTGGTGACCACTCCAGACTGGACGAGCAGGTTCGGGAGGCAGGATCCGCCCTTGACTATGTAGTTGTGGGTATGTTCTGGTATTGGCTGTACACCGCTATCTGTAACCATGGCCACCTGTATGGACCTCACACAGCTTTGCAGACAACACTTGTCAAGCGTATAGGGTGTGGCTGTTGACAGTCCATAGGAGCACTACCCTGGCATAGTGGGACCACAGATGCCATATGGCATCCATTGGGGACATAGCCCATAGTAAGGCTAACATGACACAGTGGCCGCATGTGTGGGCCGAGGGCCTCAATGAGGATGGGTAGCACACAGCCAGGGACACCATCGGTGCCCATTGCTGACGTGTCAACCGCCATAGAGATATGGGATCACTCCAGGCCATATGAGATGTTTGGGAGGATACACTCTGGTGGGATGGATATGTTCCCTGTTGGGGGGGGGTGTATGCATGGAACATGTCCTGTGGTTTGCAGACAATGTCTGTGGGTGCAGTGACTGTTGTACCATTCTGGACCATTTCCAGGCAAGTCTGTGTGCCCCAACCATGTCCTTACCACAGTTAGGGAAGGCCCTGTGGTTGTCTCATGTGCCCTCTGCAGTACCACTCCCACAAGCGGCCGTGGATGATGGTATGTGGGGCCGTATGGTGACGCCGGTATGAATGGGTGATGGTTTCCCTGGTACTGTCATTGCTCTGCCATGTATTAGCTCCAACTGTTGATGTACAGGTAGTCAGTGGCTGCGGTCCACCACACCATGTGCCTACCTGTGGTGGACAAGGTCCTGATGTCATCATGTTTGCCTGTTGCAGACATGCATGTGGGTGGTCGGGGAAGGCATTCGTTAGGCGTTTGCCAGTCTGGCCTGTGTTCAACACTGGCATGGAGGACTTGTAGGGTACCACACCGGTCGTATGATGTGTGTGGTTTTCTGTGGAGAGGTCATCACTGAGGTCCCCCATGCTGGTGTTGGTTACAGGGAGTGGATGACCAGTGGATCCACTATACGGTCTTGCATCACCATTGAGGGCTGTACATCCTGTGTGGGGCATATCCTCACCATGTGTGATGGGCAGAACTGTCAGACATCCCCCCCTAGTATGTATGGTGCATGGCTGTTTAACAGTGGCCAGGTGTGTGAACACCTGGGACTGCTGGCGTAGTGTGTTGTGCCATGGGTAATGTTCCCAGGCTATGTATGTGTGGTTCATGTCACCCAATACGGTGCTGTTGTGAGAGCATGCCCACTCACCAGTGTCCTCAGGACATCTGTGAAGGTATCCTATGTTTGGGAGGGTTGTCTGTAGCATGCAACAAACTGTAGGCCAGTCCTACACATGGTTAATTGCACCTAGATATTCCGCAGCAACGCCACGTCTGTGGCATGGCCGGGTTGCTGTTGTGTGGCTGGACACACAGGACGGTCCGCATTCCGCCACCCATGCCGTTGCACCATGTGTATGCATGTCTGCTCTGTGCCGACTCTAAGTGTCTGAGCATGCCCAGTAGGCAGCTGTGTAGATAGACACACAGCACAGTGCACACGCCGCCCGCCTGCAGTTATACCCGGTGCATGCCTGTATCCCCACGCAACGCCACGTCTGTGGCATGGCCAGGTTTCTGTTGTGTGGCTGGACACACACGACGGTCCACATTCCGCCAACCATGCCGTCGCACCATGTGTATGCATGTCTGCCCTTTGCCGAGTCTAAGTGTCTGAGCATGCCCAGTATGCAGTGATGTACTGATCAGTAGTTACTTGTTATTCCCGACTGCAGCACTAACGTGTTAGTGTACGGCGACCTTGGGATGTTAACAGACTGCGTGACTGCGCACTCTGTCCGAACTCCCGATCGGGCGCATTGCCTCTGCAAATGATACCACTCAGGTAGGGGTATGCCTCCTGACAGCGCTCTGCTCAGTAAACTCGGTAGCGCATTCTGTAAATGCTTCATACTGTAGTGTGTTCATGTAGATAGGCGTAGGTTCGTCCCCGTCCCTTCCGTGTGTGTGTGTGTCTCTGTGTGTGTGTGTTTCCAGCTGCCTCTGCGACTGATCATGCTTTTAGACACTCCGCAACACATACCTTGGCTACTGCCAACTATTGTCTTGCGGTTGACGTCAGCAGCCTACAAGTATGCCTGTGACAGCGCTCTGTTTAGTAAACTCGGTAGCGCGTTCTGTAAATGCTTCATACTGTAGTGTGTTCATGTAGATAGGCGTAGGTTCGTCCCCCGTCCCTTCCGTGTGTGTGTGTGTCTCTGTGTGTGTGTGTTTCCAGCTGCCTCTGCGACTGATCATGCTTTTAGACACTCCGCAAGACATACCTTGGCTACTGCCAACTATTGTCTTGCGGGTGACGTCAGCAGCCTACAAGTATGCCTGTGACAGCGCTCTGTTTAGTAAACTCGGTAGCGCGTTCTGTAAATGCTTCATACTGTAGTGTGTTCATGTAGATAGGCGTAGGTTCGTCCCCCGTCCCTTCCGTGTGTGTGTGTGTGTCTCTGTGTGTGTGTTTCCAGCTGCCACTGCGACTGATCATACTTTTAGACACTCCGCAACACATACCTTGGCTACTGCCAACTATTGTCTTGCGGTTGATGTCAGCAGCCTACAAGTATGCCTGTGACAGCGCTCTGTTTAGTAAACTCGGTAGCGCGTTCTGTAAATGCTTCATACTGTAGTGTGTTCATGTAGATAGGCGAGGTTCGCCCCCGTCCCTTCCGTGTGTGTGTGTCTCTGTGTGTGTGTGTTTCCAGCTGCCTCTGCGACTGATTATGCTTTTAGACGCTCCGCAACACATGCCTTGGCTATTGCCAAGTATTGTCTTGCGGGTGACGTCAGCAGCCTACAAGTATGCCTGTGACAGCACTCTGTTTAGTAAACTCGGTAGCGTTCTGTAAATGCTTCACACAGTAGTGTGTTCATGTAGATAGGCGAGGTTCGCCCCGTCCCTTCCGTGTGTGTGTGTGTCCTGTGTGTGTGTTTCCAGCTGCCTCTGCGACTGATTATGCTTTTAGATGCTCCGCAACACATGCCTTGGCTATTGCCAAGTATTGTCTTGCGGGTGACGTCAGCAGCCTACAAGTATGCCTGTGACAGCGCTCTGTTTAGTGAACTTGGTAGCGCGTTCTGTAAATGCTTCATACAGTAGTGTGTACATGTAGATAGGCGTAGGCTCGACCCCCGTCCCTTCCGTGTGTGTGTGTCTCTGTGTGTGTTTCCAGCTGCCTCTGCGACTGATTATGCTTTTAGACGCTCCGCAACACATGCCTTGGCTATTGCCAAGTATTGTCTTATGGTGACGCCAGCAGCCTACAAGTATGCCTGTGACAGCTTCTGTTTAGTAAACTCGGTAGCACGTTCTGTAAATGCTTCATACAGTAGTGTGTTCATGTAGATAGGCGTAGGTTCGTCCCCCGTCCCTTCCGTGTGTGTGTGTCTGTGTGTGTGTGTGTGTTTCCAGCTGCCTCTGCGACTGATTATGCTTTTAGACGCTCCGCAACACATGCCTTGGCTATTGCCAACTATTGTCTTGCGGGTGACGTCAGCAGCCTACAAGTATGCCTCTGACAGCACTCACGTCAGTTAACTCGGTAGCGCGTTCTGTGAATGCTTCATACTGTACTGAGTTCATGTAAATAGGCGTAGATTCATCTCCCGTCCCTTCCGTGTGTGTGTGTGTTTCCGGTGCTTTCGCAAATACAACTGAATAAGCAAATCCTTAAAGTGTTCACAATCAACAGTGTGATATTTAAAATCATGTTAAGACTCACATTGTTGATTGTGAACATTCCTAGACATAGCTGTTTTTCTGCACACGTTGTGGAAACAACGAAAACGTTGCATGTTGTAATGAACTGTTTAAATGTTACGAAGACTTGTGTTGTGTCGAACTACGGGGACTATTCCTGCTGCAGGTTGCTGGTTTGTTGGTGTTTCATAGTACAATGTCATGTAATACGTGTGTTCATAGTATGCTTTCTGTGATGTTGACATGTGTGTGTTTCGTTAGCAGTACGTCTCTGCTTTCTATGCTGTGGCTACATCTCCATTGCTCACATAGACAGTGACAAATGGAAGTGTAAGGGTGGACATTTAAAGCCTGGATACTTCCATGTTATGTGTAAGTCTCACAGGGCCAACGGGTGATAGCGCATACATGTCTATGAAGTACCTTTGGATACCATATGCGACTTGTCGTGGACGAAATGTTTAAGTTGACTGTTCCATCTACCTATGTGTGGCATGGTTTGTGGCCATAGGGTGCCAGCAAGTCTTCCCTGTTCATTGGGTGTTTGCCATGGTCTATTGACATCACTCATATTAATTCACCGAAGGATGTCTTTCATTGTTGGCAACGCCATAGTTTGACCTTCGTATGTCATTCCCAGCAGACGATGAGATTGTGCCATTGGTATGTTTACACAGGTGACCCATCTGTTCCACTGTATGGAAGCGTGTGATCCCCATAGATGTGCTGGCAGATTGAGTGCTGTGTACGCCGGTATCTGCCCAGCGGTCTGGCTTTGAATGGGGAGTGTCTACTGTAGACCCTATCTGTATTCCCTGGGTTATGCCTTGCAACAGCTGTGGGATTCCCCCAGGTTTGCAGCTATGGGTGCCATCTTGGACGTACGTTTGTCCATCCATGGGAACTGCCTACTGGACACTAGTATCGGGTTGTCAACATTTCCCAGCTGCATTCTCCATTACCGGTGGATGATCGGTATTAGTATTGCGGAGTAACGCATATGCCATGGCCACGTCCCACACACGGGGCGGGACAACGAATCATCTGCCAATCCACACCGACACCCATTTTTGCATACCCACGATCCCATGTCTGCAACCCTCGACAGTACCCCTTGCACACCCTTCATGTGTGCGGAAATGGGATGTGAACGTACGTCTATGGACGCAGCAGCCTGGGGAGTCCTATTCATATGTCCTGCATTTCATGGACGGCTGTCATCACCCTTGAAGACGCTTGTGGTGCATATATCTACCTGTGCCGTAGTCACGGCTGTCACCTCTTCCGGTTCACACTATGTTGCCCACACTTACTTAAGGAGTAATATTTGGGTCCTGCAATGGACACCGATGTGCATATGTAAAGTTTAGAACATGTTGGACTGTGTCCATTCGGCCAGTGGGTTTGACTGCCGTGATGTTCCCGAGTCCCGGATGTCTGTCCGCCTACCCATATTATGTAGTGCTACGGAACCCGTGTCCTTCCACAATTTACCCATATGGTGTTACTGTAGTACTGCAGGTTGGCAACTGCTTTAGATGATCCTCAGAGGTACCATTGTGAACTATCCGCCACTGTATTGTCATTATAACACAGCCGGTACATGTAGAACCTATTTATTCATGACAGTATGTTATTTATGTGTGGTAACGCCACAATTTAACCATAGTATGACCTTCCTAGTTGACGTTGTTGGTGTGCCATTAATATGTGTTCTACAGGTCGCACATATGTTCCGCAGAGTGGAAGCGGGTGATCCCCACATACTTCATAGCACCTTGGCTGCTGTGTATGCTGGGATTCGCACGGCAGGATGGATGTCTACGGGGTATATCTACTGTTGTTTCCATCTGTATGTCCTGTGTTATGCCTTACTACGGCTGTGTGATTCCACCAGGTTTGCTATTATGGGTGCCATCTTGTCCGTACGTTTGTCCATCCTGGGAAATGCCTACTGGACACTGATGTAGGGCTGAACATATTTCACACCTGCCTTTAGCATTACCCAATGGATGCTTTGCATCCTTAGTGGGGACTAAGGCACGTCCTGTACCCGCAGCCCTCCCACGGGGCGGGACAACGGATTATCTGCCAAACAACACCGAGCCCCATTTTGCATACCCAGGATACCATGGCTGCAACCCCCCACGGTACGCCTGACACATCCTTCATGTGTGCGGAACTGGGATATGGATGCACATGTATGGACACGGCAGTCTGGGGACCTCTGTTCATATGTCCTGCATGTCATGGGCAGGTATCAGCAACCTTAAACACGCTGGTGGTGCATATGTCTAGCTGTGCCGTAGTCACGGTTTGTACTCTTATTGGCTGATCTCGATGGATAACGGTCTTAACGCCTTAATTTTTGGAGTCCTACAATGGACACCGATGTGCATTTGTAAAGTGTAGAACGTGTTGGACTGTCACCATCTGGCCAGTGGTATTGACTGCCGCTGTATGTTCCCCAATCGTGGATGTCTGCTTGACTACCCATCGTTTGTATTACATGGCCTATCTATATCCACATGCCAGTATGCGGAAATACAGCAAACCTTGCATCCTGCCCATCTTCATAAACGACATTATGGAATATATATCGTCAAAAACAGACACTGTCAAATACGATAGACTCCACAGTGAAAGGATACTGAGCTCTTTCACCTACTAACATGGGGCATCGCGAGTACGGAATGCATGACATAGCCGTCCCTTATACACTTTCTGCAGAGTCGGTTTAAAGCGAAATAATAAATAAACCTGCTCATAGTTAGGTGGACAGTGCTCCAAGTCTTGATTATAACGTGACATATACAAATCAGTGTTGCATACATTACTTCATGGAAACGATAATACGGCAACAATGTGTTAATATATATACAATATTGGTAAATACAATCAGTATCCTGACACATAGTTGATACTTGTTGTGAGTGCACCTTAGAATGTAGTGTGTTGATCAGGATATTGTATATCAATGTGTATAATAGTAGCATTACGATAACAAAGCATGGAATCAATAAGTACTATTTAAGCATATATTCCACACTTATGAATGTAAATGTGTGGAGGAGACATCCGTAACCTTCCCTGGTTCCACTGGATCACACACGCACACGACACCGCATGTCCGGATTGTGGGTTACGCCGCAGGTGCGCACATGCATATCCGTAGTCCGCTTATATATGTTTACAGTGTCTGTGTGATTACGTGGTTTTGCGTTAGTTGTGACTATTCCGTAACATATGTCTGATCCGTTGACGGACGTGCATAAAGCACTTACAGCTTTATATATGTAACAGTCTTTGCAGCATGGACATTACATTAACGCGCACATCTATATGTTCTATAGTCGTAATTCAAACGCGTGACTGCATTCACGTTTGCCGGTTACTGTGACCAGTACACGTTAGCTGTTCGTTGTCATTAATATGCATACCCATGGTACCTATGTACATTTACATATCCCCCCCGCACACACGCACGTCACAGGCATCCATTCTCCTGCTGGGAAAGGTGCGGTACTGCATGTTGAACATTCCTAATTCCCCCTCGCTCATGGCCCAGGATGCATATGTCGTCACCGCAGGGCTGTTCAGATGACAGGTGCTTATATCCCATACGCATACAGGCCTTCGATTGTCAGGGTGTTGCTGTGGTGCTTTGGGTTTGGTCTTGTCCGCCCACTGTACGGGACTGCCCTGACCCTGTACGAATGTTAGATGAGTCACATGGGCACGTTTTGTCCGTGTCCATGGTACCATGTCACGGCCCCCATTTATTCGTGAATCAGGCGCCGATTGGCCGGTGTACCCGTTGTAGATGTTGTTATACTAATTGCACATGGTCTGGTCGAACGGACCAATTTCCATTACTAACCCTCCGTATGTATGGCCTGTGTCGCAATATTACAAGGATTTACCATTGCGTGACGACTTTCACTGAGCCACAGACATGTCCGTTGCTTGGTTTGGGACGGTTCCGCTGTGCTACACACATTTCACATGGCGGAACAGGTTGAACAGCTCAGCCACGAGGACATCGGGTTCTCCGTCGCTGTTTAGTATTGAATGTCTATGTGGAGTTTGTTTCACAAAGCGAGACTATACTATGTCGACATTGTTAACGGACATCTCACATGCAGTACGCCCGCACCGCTGGTGACGATGTCTGCCTTTTGGCCGCGAACAGGCATTATGCTGTGCCATTATGTCTGGGGGTATATGGTTTCTTGACATAGATGATATGCCATACTAGCAATGACCCTAGCAATGACCTGCGTCTGGGTGTGGGTACTGTATTACCCACGGGAAGAGTGGCCTTAGGTTAAGTGGTGCCCTAGGCAGAAGTTGCCACCGATACATCACCCGCTACCCCCCTCCTGGTCTACCTACACCAAATAGAGTCTGTAAAGGTGCCCCGAGTAGAGCAACGCCCTAGACGGCTACCTACTTGGCCTATGCCTAAGGCCGGCTATGTGTGTGGTCCCTTGGGCATCGGACTCGAACGAGCCGAACGCCTGCCGTGGGTATGTCCAGCATTACCCACATCCAGCCCCAAGGCAGTCAACACAGCATCCATGGGTCCAGATGGTGTCCCAGCTGTGTACTCCAGGAACTCTATGGGGAATTAAACCCACACTTAGGACAGCTGTTTAATCTTAGCCTCACCTCAGGATACATACCCGAGTAGTAGCACAGGGTGACTGTAGTCACACTCCACATAGATGGTGCCTCCACTGACCCTGGTTATTACCATACCATTAGTTTGACAAGCCTTATCTGCAAAGCCATGGAGATGGATCATAATGGAACACATAGATAAAGACATAGGGACTCGCATACTTTGGATACAACCCAGTTTAGCTTGGTCAGAGTCAGATCCTGCCTTTTACACGTGTTTCACTTTGTAGAATCAGTCACCAAGGCCATTGATGAGGGTAAAGCAGTCCATACAGCCTACCTCAACCCGCAAAGGCCTTCGACACAATACCTCCCTCGGGTATAATTGATAAACCCGTCATCTTGAATGTAAATCCATACATCGCCATATGGGTTGCAAACTGGCTAAGTCACAGAACACACATGGCCATAGTTGCTGGCGCCATGTCATACTCACAGCCAGTCACAGGTGGTGTCCCATGGGGCTCAGTCCTGGGTCCACTATTTCTCAGCATCTACGCTTCCAATGTACACGCATACACAGGGGTTATGGTGACAATGTTTGCAGATGACTGCAAACCGGGGGCCCGGTGAAAGTCAGACACACATCTGACACAGATATCCTTCAGGAGTGCCTCACAGATGTTGATAAGTGGTACCAGAGACATGTCCTACAGCTAAATGCAAGGAAATGCATAGGCATACCCTCCCTTTGGAAGAACAAGGTTACCCCGAGCTACCATATAGGTGGCAATCCACTGAGCACAGAGGGGGTTACCAGTGATCTGGGGACACGTGTTGTTGTTAACCGTTCGTTGGACACACATGTTGCTAACATAGTTAGGTAGACCATCCACATTGCCCACATCATCATGAAGGGATTCACATGTAGATCAGGGGAGGTCATTGTCCCCTTGTACTCATCACTCATTAGACCTATGATTGGGTACAATGCCCCGTTCAGAATGTATCTGACCCAACACCTGCAGCAGCTGAAAGGCACCAACAGTTCATCGACAAACAGATGCAGGGGCTCAGGTACATGTGTTATACTGACCGACTGAAAGAAATCCAGCTGTATACAGTTGCATACCACTTGCCCAGAGGTGACCCGTGCCTGGCATACAAGGCTATGTCGAACCCAGATCTGATGAGTATGCTTCACGAAAATAAGTTAGATCCCTCAGAACCACAAGGGCAGCTGACGACACCTTGACACTGTCATTAATCGAACGTGTTGTTGGGACAGATTCATCACCCAGACACAAACTATGCTGTGGAACAACATCCCAGTACATGTGAGGGCAAGCACCTTGCTGGCCTTGTGTTAGTATTTAGACATGGATGTCTGAATTGATTTATTTAAGTAACCTTCTACATGAATATTTACATTAGCACATTGTGAATCTTTAAATTTCGTTGGTCTATTTTACAGTAGTCATAATCATACGGTTTATGTGTATATATTATGGTTCATTTATATTACTAGGTGTCTGCAGTTCTGTTAATATATTGGCACAATCCGTAGGACATATATATGTATCTTACACAGTCAGACATTTGGAAAACATTTTCTGTTGGTTCATCTTTCATATATGTACATATATTTCTATTTTCCGATGAAGACTGTACCTTCGAAGAAATGTCTGATGTCCTCACTGTGTGGGATCTGTAACCCAAGTAAGGTTTGTTTGCTTGTCTGCCTTTAAGGCATGTAATTAGTACCTAGCACATCTAATGTACTGACCAATTAATGCTTTTAAATGTAGTAGGTTGGACTGCAGTGTATGTATTCTGAATAAGTCTGCTTATGAAGCAGACGAAGTGGGCTCCAATAGACTATGGTGACTGCCTTTAATTCCTGGTGTGCTCTGAGTGGTCACTGACGGTCCCTACAGTACCTCGTCTTTGCTTTGGACTTCATTGGCTGGTTGTCTGTGTTTGTTGTATGGGGAATGTCAACTGTAGTCCCTATGTGTATTACTTGTGTAATGCCTTACTACGGCAGTGTAATTCCACCGGTTTGCAGTTATGGGTGCCATCTTAGTCATACGCTTGTCCATCCCTGTGAATTGCCTACTGTACACTGGTATAGGGCTGTACACATTTCACACCTGCATTTTGCATTCTCCGGTAGATGGTTTGCATTATTAGCGGAGAGTGACGATGTGCTACGCACATCCCTCCCACGGGCAGGACAAAGGATTGGCTGCGGCAACACCGCCCAGAGTCTACATACCCAGACTCCCTTGACTGCAACCCTCGACAGTACCCATTGCACATCCTTCATGTGTGCGGGAATGGGATGTGAATGCACGTGTCTGGACACGGCGACCTGTGGAGTCCGATTCATGTGTCCTGCATTTAATGGACACTTGTCATCACCCTTGTACACGCTTGTGGTGCTTATATCTACCTGTGCCATAGTCACGGCTGTCACTTCTTCAGGGTCGCACAATAGCAGCCTGTTGCCAACACCTAAGGACAGATATTTGGGTCCTACTATGGACAACAATGTGCATATGTGAAGTGTAGAGCATGGTGCACTGTGTCCATTCAGCCAGTGGTTTCGACTGCCGCTGTATGTTCCCCAGTCGCGGATGTCTGTTTGCCTACCCATATTATGTAGTGTTACGGAACCCGTGTCCTTCCATAAGTAACCCATATGGTGTTGCTGTAGTCCTGCAGGTTGGCAACTGGTTTAAGTAATCCTCAGGGGTCCCATTGTGAACTATCCGCCACTGTATTGCCATTATAACACAGCCGGTACATGTAGACCCTATTTATTCATGACAGGATGTTCTTTATGGGTGGGAACGCCATACGTTAACCATGCTATGACCTTCCTAGTTGACGTTGTTGGTGTGCCATTACCATGTGTTCCACAGGTCGCCCGTATGTTCCGCGGAGTGGCAGCGGGTGATCCCCACATACTTGCTAGCAGCTTGGTTGCTGTGTACGTGGGGATTCGCACGGCTGGATGGATTTCTAAGGGGCCTGTGTACTGTTGTTTCCATCTGTATTTCCCGTGTTATGCCTTGCTACAGCTGTGTGATTTGACCAGGTTTGCTATTATGGGTACCATTATGTCCGTGACGCTTGTCCATCCTTGAAAATGCCTACGGGACACTGGTGTACGGCTATACCCATGTCACACCTGCATGTTGCATTCTCCGTGGACGATTGCGATTATTGGTGGGGGTAAGCCATGTTCTGCGCCCACATCCCTTCCACGGGGCGGTAGATTGAAACATCTGCCAATCGCCTCCGACAAGCATTTCTGCATACCCAAGAGCCCATGGCTGCAACCCGACAGTACCCATTGAAATCCTCCATGCGCGGAATGGGATATGGGCGCACATGTAGACTACACAATCTGTGGATTTCTGGGCATCTGTCCCGCATTTCATGGACAGCTGTCAACAACCTTGAACACGCTAGTGATGCATATCTGCAGCTGTGCCGTAGTCACGCCTGTAGTTCATCATTTTCTCAATCGCAGCGGTCGCCACTGCTATAGGAAATTTTTGGGTCCTACAATGGACACATATGTGCATATGTAGAATGTAGAACATGTTGGACTGTGTCCATCTGGCAAGTGGTTGGGAACGCTGCTGTATGTTCCCCAATCGCGGATGTGTATTTGACTACACATATTATGTTGTGCTACGGAACCCGTGTCCTACTACGAGTAACCCAAATGGTATGGATGTCATGCTGCAGGTTGGCAACTGCTTTAGGTAATCTTCAAAAGGCCCAGTAGGACATATACACCACTGTATTGTCAATATAACACAGCCACAACATGTATACCGTATTTATTCATTGAAGGATGTTCATTATATGCGGGAACGCCAGTGTTGAAACATCCTATGACCTTCCTAGTTGAAGTTGTTAGTGTGCCATTACTATGTGTCCCACAGGTCGCCCATTTGTTCCGCAGTATGGCAGCGAGTGATCCTCATGTTGTTGCTGGCAGATCGACTGGTGTGTAGGCCGGTATTCGCACGGCGGTCTGGCTGTGTATGGGGAGTGTCTACTGTAATCCCTATCAGTATTTCCTGTGTTATGCCTCACTGCAGCTGTATAATTCCATCAGGTGTCCAGTTATAGGTTCCATCTTGGTCGTACACTTCTCCATCCATGGGAATTGCCTACTGGACACTGATATAGGGCTGGCCACATTTCACACCCGCTTTTACCAGTATCTGGTGGATACTTTGCATCATTACTGGTGTGTAAGGCACGTGCTATACCCACATCCCTCCTACGGAGCGGGACAACGGAGTATCTGCCAAACAACACCGAGCACCACATTTGCATACCCAGACTCCCTTGACTGCAACAATCGACTGTACACATTACACATCCTTCATGTGTGCGGGACTGTGATGTGGACGCTGTTCTATGGACCCGGTACCCTGGGTATTTCTCTGCATCTGTGCTGCATTACATGGACAGCTATCAGCAACATTAAACACGCTATGTGCATATGTGTACCTGTGACGACAATGAGTACAGGTACACATTGAAAAAAGACAAAATATGGGACTTTCCACAAATTTTTGGGTCCTACAATGGACACCACTGTGCATATGTAAAATGTAGAGCTTGTCGGACTGTGTCCTTGTGAGCAGTGGGTTTCACCGATACTGTGTGTTCAGCAATCGAGATTGTCTGTCGGACTACCCATTCCACATGGTGCTACATAACCAGGTGATTTAGTACTGTGGACAAATGACATACATCCAAAGATGCTGGTTAGCAACTGCTTCATATAAACCGCAGACATCCCAATGGGACATATCCGTCACTGTATTTCCAATATAACACCACCGAACATGTTGATTACCTATGTATTCATTTAACCATGTTGTCTTCGTACGTGCGAATCCCATAGTTTACATATCCTACGTGACGCTGTGTGTGTGCCATTAGTATGTGTTCCACAGGTCGCACATCTGTTCCGGCTGTACGGTAGCGGGTGCTCCTCATTCTGTTGCTGGCAGATTGAGTGCTGCTGTGTACGCCGTGTTGGCACGACGGTCCGCTTTGTATGTGGAATGTCAACTGTAGTCACTATGTGTATTTCGTGTGTTATGCATTACCGCGGCTATGTCATTTACTCCGGTTTGCAGTTGTGGGTGGCATCCTGGCCATACGGGTGTCCATCCATGACAATTGCCTACTGGACACTAGTATAGGGCTATACACATTCCACACCTACATTTAGCATTCTCCGGTGTATAGTTTGCATTATTAGCGGAGAGTAAGGCAGGTGCTACGCACACATCCCTCCCACAGGGCGGGAGAAAGGATTGCCTCATGAAACACCGAGCACAGAGTCTACATACCCAGAATCCCTTGACTGCAACAATTGACAGTACCCATTACACATCCGTCATGTGTGCAGGACTGTGATGTGGACGCAGTTCTATGGACCCGGTACCCTGGGTATTTCTGTGCATCTGTGCTGCATTACATGGACAGCTATCAGCAACATTAAACACGCTTTGTGCATATGTGTACCTGTGACTACAATGAGTTCAGTTAGGTGTTTAAATAAGGTGGCATTCCTGTCTTTAGACAATTTTTGGGTCCTACAATGGACACCACTGTGCATATGTAAAGTGTAGAGCTTGTCGGACTGTGTCCTTGTGAGCACTGGGTTTCACTGATACTGTGTGTTCAGGAATCGCGGATGTCTGTTTGACCACCCATTCCACATGGTGCTACATAACCAGGTGATTTAGTACTGTGGACAAATGACATACATCCAAAGATGCTGGTTAGCAAATGCTCCATATAAACCGCAGACGTCCCAATGGGACATATCCGCCACTGTATTTCCAATATAACACCACCGAACATGTTGATTACCTATGTATTCATTTAACCATGTTGTCTTCATAGGTGGAATGCCATAGTTTACATATCCTACTTGACGTTGTGTGTGTGCCATTAGTATGTGTTCCACAGGTCGCACATCTGTTCCGCTGTACGGTAGCGGTGCTCCTCAGTCTGTTGCTGGCAGATTGAGTGCTGTGTACGCCGTGTTGGCACAATGGTCCGCTTTGTATGTGGAATGTCAACTGTAGTCCCTATGTGTATTTCCTGTGTTATGCCTTACCGCTGCTATGTCATTTACCCGGTTTGCAGTTGTGGGTGCCATCCTGGCCATACGGGTGTCCATCCATGACAATTGCCTACTGGACACTAGTATAGGGCTGTACACATTCCACACCTACATTTAGCATTCTCCGGAGTATGGTTTGCATTATTAGCGGAGAGTAAGGCAGGTGCTACGACACATCCTCCCACGGGCGGAGAAAGGATTGCCTGCGAAACAACACCGAGCACAGAGTCTACATACCCAGAATCCCTTGACTGCAACAATTGACAGTACCCATTACACATCCGTCATGTGTGCGGACTGTGATGTGGACGCAGTTCTATGGACCCGTACCCTGGGTATTTCTGTGCATCTGTGCTGCATTACATGGACAGCTATCAGTAACATTAAACACGCTTCGAGTGCATATGTGTACCTGTGACGACAATGAGTTCAGTTAAGTGTTGAAAGAAGGCGGAATTCCTGTCTTTAGACAAATTTTTGGGTCCTACAATGGACACCACTGTGCATATGTAAAGTTTAGAGCTTGTCGGACTGTGTCCTTGTGAGCAGTGGGTTTCACTGATACTGTGTGTTCAGCAATCGCGGATGTCTGTTGGACTACCCATTCCACATGGTGCTACATAACCAGGTGATCTAGTACTGTGGACAAATGACATACATCCAAAGATGCTAGTTAGCAACTGCTTCATATAAACCGCAGACATCCCAATGGGACATATCCGTCACTGTATTTCCAATATAACACCACCGGAACATGTTGATTACCTATGTATTCATTTAACCATGTTGTCTTCATAGGTGGGAATGCCATAGTTTACATATCCTACGTGACGCTGTGTGTGTGCCATTAGTATGTGTTCCACAGGTCGCACATCTGTTCCGCTGTATGGTAGCGGGTGCTCCTCAGTCTGTTGCTGGCAGATTGAGTGCTGTGTACGCCGGTGTTGGCACAGCGGTCCGACTTTGTATGTGGAATGTCAACTGCAGTCCCTATGTGTATTTCCTGTGTTATGCCTTACCGCTGCTGTGTAATTTACCTGGTTTTGCGGTTGTGGGTGGCATCTTGGGCATACGGTTGTCCATCCATGACAATTGCCTACTGGACACTAGTATACGGCTGTACACATTTCACACCTGCATTTAGCATTCTCCAGTGGATGGTTTGCATCATTAGCGGATAGTATGGCAGGTGCTACACACACATCCCTCCCACAGGGCGGGACAAAGGATTGGCTGAAGCAACACCGGGCCCAGAGTCTACATACCCAGAATCCCTTGACTGCAACAATCAACAGTACCCATTACACATCCTTCATGTGTGCAGGACTGTGATGTGTACGCAGTTCTATGGACCCGGTACCCTGGGTATGTCTGTGCATCTGTGCTGCATTACATGGACAGCTATCATCAACATTGAACACGCTTGCAGTGCATATGTGTACCTGTGACGACAATGGGTTCAGGTACGTATTGAAAGAAGACGTGAATCTGGTGTGATGTCAATATTTGGGTCCGACAATGGACACCACTGTGCATATTTAAAGTGTAGAGCTTGTCGGACTGTGTCCTTGTGAGCAGTGGGATTCACTGATGCTGTGTGTTCAGCAATCGTGGATGTGTGCTTGACTACCCATACTGTGTTGTGCTACAGGAACCATGTCTTCCGACACCAGAAACCAATGCTATACATCCAATGTTGCAGGTTAACAACCACTTTCATACCATACCCAGAGGTCACGATTGGGAGGTATTGCCACTTTATTATCGGAACAACACACCCAGACTGTGTACATCATGGGAACTTTAGGCCAGTCTTACCGGCCATTTCCAATTGTAATTAGCAGACACATGTCAATACATGTATGATAACACATATTGTCATGCAGAAGTTGATCTATGTTATTTGGACATTGGCTTCTGCTTTTGGCATCCGTTGCTGTGAGTGTTGCCAGTTACCATACACATTGCTTGCTCAGAGGCAGACTACACAATTCTGCGCACTACTGTGGTCTCCTTTAAGGACCCTGAGCCAGTGGTCGATGGTACGGCAGCCATTGCATCAATCACATTTGCCATCTACCAGTACCTACAGGACTGCATGAGCCAGTCATTCACTTACCCAACTGTGGTTCACTGTACCAATGCCAAGCATCCAGTGTGGTGTACCCCAGCCATACACAAAATGTACAACACGAGGTGGTGGCTACTACAAGGTGGAGCAGACACCTTGTGAGGTATGACACCTTTGGTCATCATATGTGTAGACTTACACACTGTCATGAAATAGTCCAGGGCACATTCCACAGATATACCTACATGGACCTGGCTAACAATCATACCACCTTCAGTTGCTATGCTGGACACCTGGGAGCTCACTCCCATATATGCTCTGACTGGGTTCACATAGAGGTGGGGTTTACTCAACATACACACATTGCCAACATACAGGCTGACAAGTCCAGTGAGGACATCTCCACACCCTCCCCACACATGAGGAGATGTGTGTACCAGTGGTTTGTGGTCACCAAATGTTCTGTGACACACAGGTGGGACATGCTCTCCAGGGTAGTGGACATAGCATCCATGAGACCAGCTGGTGACCCCGCTGTGTACTCCACTATCTCGGTTATGAATTGGACCCACGGTTAGGACAGCTATTTCTTTGTAGCCTCACCTCAGGTAGGGTACCCAGGTTGTGTCACATGGCAACTGTAGTCCCACGTCACAAGGCCAATACCTCCACTGAGGCTGGTTATTACTGTCCCATTACCCTGAGGAGACCTATCTGCAAAGACATGGGGAGGGATCATACTGTGGCTCGTACATGACTGCATAGGGACATACTTACTTTGCCTCACACACGGTTTGTCTTGTTCAGGAGCGGTTCATGCCTTTAAAGCATGGTTGACATTTTCGGGACAGTCGCCGAGGCCACTGATGGGGGTGTTGCAGTCCATACAGCCTACCTCGACCTGGCAAAGCCCTTCATCACATTACCCCCCTCAGGTATCGTTGATAAACCCATTGGCTGGGATGTGAACACGCACATCACAGAATGTGTTGTAAACTGTCTATGTGACACAACCCACACGGTCATAGTTGCTGGCAGCATATCAGACCTACTGCCTGTCACAAGTGGTGTCCCATGGGGCCCTTCCATGTCTGCACTCCTGTCATACACCTACATTTTCACGGTACAGGCACACACAGGGGTGCTATGGGCAACAGTGTTTGTAGATGACTGCAAAACAGGTGCCATAGTGGGACAGACATCTGACACAGATATCCTTCAAGGGGCCTCCCAGGTATGCATATCTGCTGTCAGGGACATGTCCCACAGCTAAATGCAACGTCATGCAACATCATACCTGTGGAGAACTACTAGGTCACCCCTGTCCAGCATATAGGTGGCTGTCCACTCAGCACAGGGGTGATTACCAGGAATCAGGGGACAGTGTTTGACGGTCACCATTCATTCCACACACACGTTGCTATTGTGGTTGTGTGGGTCTTCTACATTGCCCACCTGTTGGTGCAGGGATTCACATCTACATCAGGCTAGGTCATTGTCTCCTTGTACCCATTACGTGTTACACCTATGATCTACTACATTGCCCCATTCAGACTGTATCTGACCATACACCTACAGCAGCTGGGAAGCCCACATAGGTTGATTGTTGTACAGATGCAGGATGACACCATTTTGTGTAATGCTGCCCCACATGTAGGACCCCTGCCACATCACGTCACATACCTGCTGTTTAGTGTTGACCTGTGCCTGACATACAAGGCCATGTCAACCCATATGTCATGTGTATGCTTCACCTACTGTATCCGCATCCCTCAGAATCACTAGGGCAGGTGACATTTACCTTGTCACGGTCATTAATGGGATGTGTTTGGGTGACACATATATCACCCAGACACTCATTATGCTGTGGATGTACATCACAGTACATGTGAGACAGACATCCTTCCTAGCCTTGTTCGCAGCTATGTTGTCCATTGGATGGAGAATTGCAGGTATAGGCCAGGGATTACATCATTATCACTGCTTGACGGAGATACAGCAATATCATGGGTATTTCATCTGAAGCACAGAAGGTTGGCAAAGTCATCCTAACTATGGTGTAGTATTATGGCTGGGCCTGGGACGATGGCCTACCCTGTACCTATGGACGTGTGAACCTATATTCATAGTTTGTCACATGTACAATTGTCTATCCACTATACTCTTTCGCCACTGTATATTTCTGTGGCACATGATTGTCCTCTGTATTACATGCAGGTATGCTGTGTACATTGCACATATGTCACAGTTGATGACAGTGTATCTGTGTCCCTAACACTGTGATACTGAGGACTACCACACATCCTTCACAGCATTACATGCATATGTCCATTCTATTCTTTGGCCTATGGGGGGGTGTTAAGGCAAACATTACTCAAGTCCCTGTTTGTGCATGCTTCATGTTGGTGTTTGACCAGGCTCCGTTGCAGTCATGTGTTGGACAGTAGTGTGTCTGTGTGTTTGCCATGTGTTTTTATTGCCAGTACATCTGTGGGAGGTGTAGTTGGCACATGTTCCTCTTTGCAGGGACACCCATCCTGGGGTTTGTGTCATGCATCTGCACTTGGCACGTGCCATATGTCCTGTACTATTCCCACAGTCGTGTATGCCTTCATGCACTACTACTGCGTGTTACTGGCTGTGTGTATGTGGTACACATGGACATTGTGATGTTTGGCTTGACCTATTCCCATGCTAGAACGTAAACATCTGTCAATTAAGTCTTTTAAATCAAACTGTAACACTCATTCGTATTTTCAAAATGACACTCAGTAACACAGGAAGCTGGGATTAATAACATTTTACTACTGTGCAGCAGGAGGCAAAGGAGTATGCAGTAAAAGTTTAGACATTTGTTCAACTCTATACATGTTACATCTGTATGAGCATTCTGTATACTATCATCTTTTGCACACATTAATGATGTGGCCAGTCACAAGGCATTTACATTGCTAGAGTACAGAACATTGTATTCCTACAACAGTGCTCAGGTAATGCTTATTACATGTTTTCCCATGAGGATAGCCCAACCTTGCGAGCCACATATTCAGTTAGACTGTACTTTGGTAAATTCTGCTCTGTCACGGTTCCAACACTGTTCATATCCAGTCCTCACTCCGTGTCCTACTAGGTTCCTGTGTCTCTCTGCTGAGCAGCTGTACTCTGTGTTACAGCTCACAAGCCTATCCTCCTCAGTGGAAGGATGACAGATATACCTGTACATACATGTATTATTCTGTAACCGAGCAGATGAGTAATGCTGACTGACATACACCTGCTGCACTGGTTACTGCTAGGGTTAGGGTTCAATCACACTGCAGCTACACTACAAGCAATTACATGCATGAGAAGCTGTACTGCTATATTGTCAGGTAGAATAATATGCATTATACACTATTTGCTTCTAAAGTTGCACGTCATATCTATGTTTAAATATGTATTTTGCTAACATTCTCCCTCCTTTGATTGCTTCTACTCTATCCAGAAACATATACAACATTATTTCATTCCCTAGCGTCTTCCTCTGTGGAACGTTTAACTAGGCAAGTAATTTGATGTACATTGCAAGTAGGATTGCATTTTCTATTGACAAATACCACTACAGGTCTTGATACATAGTCTCGGGTACAGGTATGTCGCCAGAGTCCCTGACTAATACTTACATGCACAGTATCCCGCACTAGACACATGCTCCCAATGTGAGCAGAACAACACAAATGGCAATCATGATATTCAGTATGACTGACCCCATCCACCCAATGGTTTGTGGAAATGGTTCGGCAGTGGGTTTGGGCCTGGTTCCGCCATGGATGACACCTGCCATATTACCTGTAGGTGGGCGTTGCTTTTGGTCTCTTCATGTGGTAGTTGGACACAGCGATCTTCTTCAGTAAGCGCCAAGACGTACCAATTCTCAGCGCCACGGTGCAGTCGCACTATTACATTTTGTGACACAACAGTTCTCATTGCATCCAGTTCATCAGTCACATGTTCAGGAGCGGGAGGTCACATTCATCCTTCCTCCGACAGGTTTTGATAACTTCCTCTGTTCCCTGATTGATTTCACTACTCCAGAAGCTGGGAGTGTTCCAGCCCAGGTTGTGACGCTGTCACTGAAGTCCATATGAATCGATATTCCTTTATCTCTTGCAGAAGACTGACATGTCAGAACAGCTTCCATTTCACCCACTGGATTAGTAGGTTTCTCGACTGTGTTCCCAGTTCTTCGAGCTATATGTGTTATAGTTCGTTTCGCACCCACAGGCAATTGTCCAGTATGCCATGTGACTGGAGCCAGATAACCCAAATAACAACTGCCGGACCAATTCCCAGGTAACCATTGATATGCTTATTTCCCACAAACAACATAACAATATTCTACTTTATTACTGATGCGGGTTACCTCTGCATGTAACAAATTCCTGTCTCTAACAGAGGACTGTTTATACAATTCAGGATGTTTCTGCACATCCTTCAACATTGTTCTCATGATGTTTCAATACAAATTAGGGATGGTGCTACAAGTAGTACTGTGATCTTTGGCTGTTATATGACATTCGTAAGACACAGTTATGTTACAAATACTCCCACCAACTGAAACTGTATCATGTTTATGATAACATACAATTCCTTTTTGTGTAACAGGTAAGTACATTGCCACGTTGTCATGTGATCTCACAGAACCTGTATCAAAGTGTAGATATTCACAAGTCTCAATCTATCCCAAGGGGACAACATGCATCGGAAGTCCTCCATATGATGTAGGTATGGCAGTACAAACACAGCAATTTAATGTGTTCCTAGTCTCTATATGCACACGCATCATGCCTAGGTATCTGTTGAAGTGTGGAAGACACTCTGTGGCCAGTTCATCACGTATCAGTATTTGTATCCGTGTAGTTATATGCAGGTAATGTCCCGGAAATTGTAACGTAAACACAAACATGGTTAATAGGTGTATAATCATTAGGACAGCAAACATAAATGTCTTTGGGGTTTCTTTGTATTGTTATACAGTCTTCGCCGGGTGATTCGGGCTCTTTGGTAGATCAGCTACAAGATGTCAATCAGACTTGATATCCTTTACCAGTTTGAGAAATGTGAGGTGGACCCAGGACGACCTCTCTGCAAACTTTACTGCGGTAGGCGTTGACAACAGTACCCGGTACAGACATTCGCACTGTCCACTTGGCAATAATGTTCTTTGGATAACAGTGACATACACACAGGATACTGGTGTCAGCTATGCTTCCGCCTTCGTTTGCTCTTATCTGTAACAGACTTTAACTGAAGAACAGTGTTACTAGTTAACAATCCTCTCATGTCACCTACTACTGAGTCATCGACCTCCGGCTCTGCAGGCATGACAGCTTTCCACTCTGGCACATGATATGCCATTCCACATACTACTTGAAGTGGGTGCAGCACTTTACATTTGGAACTGTTGTCATGCTCAGCAATGCTAGAGGTAGACAGCTCATGTAACTCGTCTGGATGTCACCCACCAAACTCCTCTCCTTATTTCTCGATCCCATTCTACGGCCAGCAGTCGTGCTGAGTGTGGGTTGTACATTCAATTGACATTCATGGTAATACAAGTAATCCCCAGGTAGCGTGATTGTCTGGTTAACTACATGTGTTCTATTGTCACTGTAGCTTCTTTACAGCATGCCAGATCTAGGGATACTTAATTTTACTGGCACCTTTGCCACTGCTGCTGCATCCGGATTAATGGTTGGGAATGCTTCTACCCATTTTGATTATATATATGTGTAATCGCTAAACAGTATTTGTTCCCTTCACATTTATGCAGATGTATGAACTCCATACAAATAGTATGGAACGGTTATGGTGGTGTAGGTAAACTCACTCCCTTCGGTTTAAATACTCCCTGTGCATGATATCTACGGCAAATGTGACACGCTGCTCATGAGGTTTGTATGTGGTTCGTAATTCCGTATGTTAGGGGTATTCTGTTAACCAAATGTACCATCCCCCCTGTTGAGACATGTCTCTACCCATGGCTCCACAAAGCCGCATATCTGAATATATTAGACGTTAATATTGGCTTTCTCACTGTGGATATGTGCAGTCCGTGTTCAAGGATTGCTCCTCGTCATAACCACGTCGACTTTTCTGCTTTCGTAGTTGCTGTTTGCATTGTTTGTACAGTTTCTACATCTAAACTGTCTGAGGTTTGTCATTCCTCATTCACACAGACACTTTCCAACTGTGACGCTGCTTGTTTTGCAGGTGCATGAGCTCATGCCTCAACTTTCCTACTGTTATCCTGTTGCTTTCTATGCCCTGCACATTTACAATTACCTACTTCAGTGGGTAACTGCATGTAGTCTAATGCATTCAGGTTCATGCGCATGATTAATCGGTTTACCGTGGATGTTATCATTCCCTATTCTTCCACTGCTGCTCATAAACATGCACTGCACAGACAACAGAATGACTATCGGGACATATGTCCACACATCAGTTTTCCGCTACAGTACAAGCACGTGTTAAAGCTATCTATTCTGCTGCTTGAGCAGACACGTTATGCTGCAGGGGTTGGCCGTCTACAATGTCATTATCAATAACTACTGCATAAACTACTTCATTCGTTCCTGTAGGACTCTGTCTACATGATCCATACACATTAACTGTCACCTCTGCATCATCTAAGGGTATATCAGTGTTATCATGTCTGTGTGTAGTTATTTAATCCATTTCGTATAGGCGACTGTGTGGTGTGCCATACACAGGTGTCGGACGTGACGTTGATAGGTTTAATGTTGTACAACGTTCAATCACCATGTGAGGTTGACTCAGTGGTATGGTCAAACATGACAAATGTCTAGCATGGGTCAGGAATGCTATCTTCTCTTGCAGCAGATTGATTGCAACTGCATGAGACATTCTCACAGTGAGAGGGTGGTCTAGTAACATTACGGCCGGGGCCTGTACTGCCATGGGTGCTACAACAACTGCCTGTACACAATGTGGCACTGACCATGCCACAGTGTCCAACTGCAATGAGTAGTCAGCTATTTAGCGTTGCTTACTTCCCTGCTGTTGCATCAAGACTGACGTCACATATCTCCGCTTACAATCTACGGTCTGACAACATGTGTTATGATTATTCACGAGACCTACTACAGCTGTTGAGGCTATCAATCGTTCTAGTCTGCAGAACACTGTTTCTGCTACTGTAATCCGGTGTACTATGTGTTGTGCTGCCATAGGTGTATTAAAGGTTAAGGCAAACAATACAGCGGATTCCACAGCATTGTTTGGTATCCAGATTTAACAAGTGTTAGTCGGCCCAGACACAACATCATTCCCTTCTTGTTAGTTGGCTTGGGTGCTTATTATATTGCTACCTTCCTATCGTCATGTGATGTTCTACCCTACTTGGATACCAGATATGCCTGGTACTTGACCTGTATTCTCTGTAGTTGCAATTTATGCTTGCTTACTTTATGTCCCTGTTCTGCTGATTATCTCAATAATGCTATTGTATCTTCCATGCATTGCTGCTGGGTAGGGGCCGCAAGCAGAATATCATCCAAATAAAGTAGAACTTGACTGGCCCCGGTGGAGTTAACACCGAATGTAGCTAGCCATCCCCTGTGAGAATATCGTTGTACTTTCACAGTAGCCCCGCGATAGCCGGGTATGGCTGTATCTGTCACCCTGACTGTACATGCAAAGCAATACGGACTATGTGGATGTATAGGTATTGCAAAGTAATCATAGCTTATATGTACCACGGTAAGATACTTCTGTGGCATGTTCATAGCATTGAATATAGTGTGTGGGTCTGGCACCAACGCTACCCTAAGTATTCTTACATGATTTATAGCTTGTACATACTGTACCATCCGCCATTCCCCTTTTGGTTTCCGATCAGGAGATACAGGGGTATTGCATGGTGAATAGCGATTACTTTGTGGATGGGGAATTCCCTCTATGACTTTACAGATATCTTCTGGTGTCCACGGTCTATACACGGCCGGGGTTGGGTCCTGGCCTTCCTGTCCTGCATGAGGGTTCGGTACTTCAATTAATTGACAGATATCCTCACTCTGTTTTAGTACTGTGTTCTTACTCGGGTGTCCCTAGGTATGTTACGTGTTCGGGATGTGGTTTCAATAGCTTCTATTACATTTGTTCATTGTGCTACCTCTGTTGACACAGGATAACGTGTGGGGAGTAGCCTGCCCTCCCGCTTAATATCCTGGATGTGGTATCGGAGGTGGTAGGGGGTTGTGGGGGGGGGGGGCTATCGGTACTACTGTATTATGATCTTCTCTGTGTAAGTATGATGCTTAGCCATTTGTAGTGTTCTATTCCCTTCGGTACACTACCTCAGTCCACCGATGTGCATGACGGATACCCAATTGTCGCTGTTTTGTTGCCTGCACATCTTAGGGCTGCCACCTTTTCCAATGCACAATGTGGGACATTAGTGTTCGGAACGTGTAATTTGCCTGGAGAATGCATACCCATGGCCAGTACATAGGACAGGAATTCACGTTTTGCCAGGAGAGCGACCAATTGTTGTAGCATTTCAGTTGCTTATTCTGTTTATTATTATATTTTGCTGTTCCACATACAAATGTACTGTTTTATGCTACCATTTTGATATATATCTGGGAAATGTTTGTCCTGAGATATCAGGACATTTGACATTTGTTCGGTTTGTTTACAGGACACGGCTGGCCAGAGAGGGACTATCCCTCTCAGGGTGGAACAGGTGTTTACCTTGGAACATATGCATCAAATTTTCAGGGATTACAATGTTTCAGTAATGATATTTTGCGTAATATACCATCAATGTCATATTTATTACCCCATTTTGCTGCGTAACTCACATTATGTGCTCTCTGCGATTGCATATTCTTCACGTCACCCGTCAAACGCGGATCACATGATGTGTTGCTTCAATAATCTCCCATATCCTCTACACGACTGCTACATACCCTTCTGTCATACCACGTGGTGTCTCCTTCCCTGTATCCACTGTAGTGTCTACAATCACTATTTACTCTGCTGTGTGTTCCCCTGACCTATGTTCAGATTTAACAGTATGTGGGTAGGTCTTCGACCTGATATCACTACTGTTAACAGAAACACAATGTAGTCTGGTCCCTGATCTACAATACACACAAAAAGGCAGACACTCCTTACCTGGGCCTCCTGTTTACGGCTGCACTTTTTCTTCTTGGGATCCACTTTCCCGCTTTTCAGCCACAGATCAGACAGTAAACAGCCTCTTTACACACAACAATTCAGTCGGAGGTCTTTTCATTCAAGCAGAACCATTTATGCATATTCTCCAGCGTACATGTCTAACCAGCCATGTACTCTGACCTGTAGCTTACCAAGGGAATTCCGGATTACAAGGATCACAATGTGAAATAAGTTGTTACAACCAGACTGTAGTTATCAGTAGGCTTTTCTAAGTGACAGCCGATAACACAGGAGGCTCGGGTTCGAAAAGTTTTAGTAGTGTACACAGGCAGGCTAAATAATATACAGTCCAAGTATGAGAGTTTTGTCTGACTCTTTACAGTAAGCAGTTTCTTTATATAGTGTTTACAATCAGCTTTTGCCCACCTTACTGACGTGGTCGGTAACAGGGCATTTCCATCACTATGGTCCGCAATAGTCTATACATACGTGGGTGCTGGGGTCGTGCTTTTAAAATGTTTTCCCATGGGAATAACACAGCCTTGCAAGGCACCTTGTACATTACAGTATCCTTTTGTGATTGTAGCTGTTTCAAGGACCCTAGACTGTTACGATACAGTGGACAGTTAATTTCTTAATACGTTGCTTTGTCTCTCTGGTAAGGAGTTGTACTGCTATCTTCGATAGAGCTCACAAGGCCATCCTCCTCTGGGGAAGGAGTGCTGTTATGCATGTACATACATTTATTGTTCTGTAACCCAGCAAATTATTAATGATGACAGACATGAGCCTGCTGTACTGCTTACTGCCAGGTTCAGAATTCCATCACAGTACAGCTTAGCTTCACCAATTACATGCAGGCTTAGTTCTACTGCCATATTGTACGGTACAATTCAATGCATTATATAGTATTTCGAGTGTAAACTGGAACTTCATATGTGTTTCTATATATTTCTTAACAACATCCATCCGCCATATGCATGTTGTTCCGTCCTTTACCTTGACCGTGTGTATTTGTCCGTCCTGCTACGCTTAATCTCCACATGTGATGTCCCAGCTTCCCTTCTTTGCCTGTAGCACCCTGTTAGGACGTCCTGTTTGGTAGGCACCTGTTCCGCTATATGTGATCGACTTCACTGCATAGATAATCATCGATGCGGTGGTCCAACGACCCGACTTGTCCACATGTGTACAGTTATGTGCACCGTGTCGTATGCAAACCTAGATGGTTTGGACGGGTACATACTACATGCGGGATGTACACATTCTGCTGACACATTCACATGCAGCCATTTACATATCTGTACCTGCGGTGGGTTGGTGACATGTGGGGCGTATTTGCCCACGTGGCATTGCCTAACACAAACATCTTACCACAGTTCAGGTATGCACATTGTGTGTGGTTGTATAGCTGCACACGGATGCTAGCAGGTTTGGGTGCAGAGGTATACATGGGTGGGACTGACATGTACAATGAGGCTATTGTGTAGTACATCCGAATGCATGGGTTCTGCTTCTGGATATTACACTTCATCATACGCCATCCAGTGTATGCAACAGAGACGTTGCTGGGTGTGGGATATGTTGCTATGCACATGTTTGCCTGTGTTTGAGGTATCTTGCTTCCTTACTGTTGTTATGTGAACACAGCTACCCGGCTATGTACTCTCACTACTGCTTGTGACCATTATGGTTGGCACCTTTTCCAGTGCCCATAGTGGGGCATGTTATGTGGAAACTTCGGAATTTGCAGGACTACACATACCCACGGCTAGTGCGGTTGACAGATCTTCACTTGTTTGCCATACTATAAGCTTATTCTGTAAGCATTTGGGTTCCTTATTTATTTTCTTATGCCATGTCTGTGTTTCATATCGTAATGTATATGTTTTATGCTACTATTACATGTATATTGCGGGAATTTGCATGGCAGGGGATCGGAGGTCATTTTCCATTTTTACGATTGTTACAGGGACACGACTGTCCAATCAGGGACTGTCCATGGCACATTGGGACAGCAGGTAACCCTGGTGACCATGCCCATGTCGCTACTGGGGTTTCCACCTTTTCCAGTTTCCGATCTGGGATATTTCCGGGACTCACATCTGACTTTACAGGCCGACACATACAAACGGTCACTATATAGCATAGAACTTCACTTGTTTGCCTAAATAATAAGCTTATTGTTGTGGCAATTTGCTTGCTTATTCTGTTTCTTGTGTCATTTAGGTATTTCTGTTACAGAAATAACCAATTCATGCTACCATTACATTAAATACGGTATATCATTGTGTCCTACAATCGTAGCACATCAGCCATTTCTAATACTTTTTTTGGGACACAACTGGCCATCGAGAGACTGCCACAACCAAAGTGGGACAGGTGGTGACCTTAGTCGCTGCTCCTATGTCGGTGCGGCGTGCTGACATGCGGCTGTACACCTTCTCTGAGTGTAAACACTGACGGTGCATTGCGGGACGAATGCGGTCTTATGCGTATCCTTTGCTCCTTGGACGGGTACACTTATGCCTTCGTGGCTTCTATTTGCTTCTCTGTTAATTTGGGACGGGGACTATGTTGCATACTGTACGTGCGTTTCATTCTGCACAGGACCTGGCTGCTGCCATTACTATTGTGGGCGGACCGTGGCTGTCAGCACATTAGGTTGCTCACCTCATGCCGGCTTAGACACGCCTCCAGACGCATCCTACCTGGGCTCGCTCACGTACACTACGCACGTGTCTGTGATTCCGGTGCACTCTCATTAATATGTATATGGCGCTACTGCGCCGGCTATTCCATGCACCGCCGGCGCAGGCCTTACGCCGGCCTTGCGCCGAGCTTCATGAATCCCGGGGATTGTCTTTATTTATAAAGTATAATTCACCAACTTTTGTCCAAATGGTATCAATTTTTAGGTGGGATTAAGAGGGACAAAGCTAAAATTTGAATCAAAATTAGGGGTATCCATGAAAAGCAGGGAGAGATGAGAGATATGAAGGAAGTTATAGCCTTTCCATTTCACTGTAGTGCATTATCACTTTGGTTACAGACTTATAAGAATTTATTTATTAATAACAAAGGATCACTTCAGGGTGGCTTTTTCATTATCCCAGCAGTCACTTGGGACAACATAGAGTAAGGCTTATTTTGATTTTGCAAGTTCAGGCTAACTCCTACATGTTTTACAGAAGACAGAAGGCTACAACAGCCAGAAGTGAATATTATTGTTTTATCAGTGTTCTGTAAATATAAATGAAATTATTCAGCACATATACCGTATGCTAATTGAATTTGTGTTATTGTGTTGTGTTTGCTAAAGAAAAGTCAATTTCAAGTTAGATTTTTCGGACAACTGTACAAAATTTCAGTTGTTTTTGTGTTCAAATAATACTAGCAGATAAAGGTATTCCTTTAATAAGAGTTAGTTCCCAGAATATAACAATGACATACAGCTATTTCAAATGTTCAGTATAAGTATATTCCACTTTACTGTAAATTTCAGTGAAGTTTCAGAATATGGCATTTATACTAATTTATTTTAAATATTCAGTAAAATTCATTTCAGTTAGATTTCAGAATAAAAAAAATCATACCCAGTTATACATTTCTAACAGCATTACTAGACAGTTTACAAACTGGATGAATAGTATGCATATATAATTAGAACAGAATTACATCACACCTCATATTATTCAGTCATTAGTTGTCAGGGTAAAGTTACAAAAGTTATCTAAAGAATATGCAGTAATAGCTATTTAACATACTAAGACAAGACATGTCAGGCTTAATTTGTTATTTTTTTACACAGTATAGTGCATATTACAATAATATTTACTCTACATTAGACAGAAAGTTAAAAAGACACTGATAATACATACAAAGCTATAGCTCTGAAATGCAAAAAGTATCGGTTTTAGTAAATGTACTTCTACTATCACTTTAACAAATCTAGTTGAAGATTTACATAAACAAGTTGATACAGTGTACAGAAATTATTTTTCAAGATGCACATAATTATAAAAAGAGAGTTTATAAATGGCTATCACCAAACCAAAATAGATCTTGTCACATAAAATATGTAATACCAGTTATAACACACATTAAATAATTGTCCAATTATAATTAAACCATAAAGTAAATAGACTTAAAAAGATGTTTAGATAATTACCAGACCATAATGCTCAAGTGACATTTAGTGCTCAAAATTAAAATTGCCTGTTTATTTACCAAATAAGGACAATTTATTTTATACCTGTTATATTAGTTCTAGTAATCATTATAGTATCCTTTGAAGACTATATTAAATTTATAAAGTAATTACAAAAGTAAATCCCAGTTCAGTCATTTCAGAGACAGTTAAGTTTTAAGAAATCCTACATAAATGCAGTTCATGAAGTTTACATTGCATAGGCCTAAAAATGTAAAGTCAGGCCTGTGTCTTTATTTTATATTTCTTATTTTAAGGTAACTACAAAATTTGAGCCATTGTTTAGGGGTTTCAAGGGGAATTAAAAGATTAGGTTTCACTTAAATATATATTTTTTACACATGAAGACAGTATTTCCTTGCATAGACCTAGAAATGCAGCCATATTAAAGCAAGCCTATATATTCATTTTATAGTTTACATTTTACATCCAGTTTCAATAGAAAGGAATGTTTCAGTACAAATGAATAAAGTTCAGTCAAGAATCCTGATAAGAATAAAATGTGCTAACAGAATGTGCAGTACCTTGAGTACAGACAGATCTTATTTAGATGGTAAGAGGCTTTGGAACCAAGGGTAATGAGGCATGTAGAACATGTAAGAAATTTGCAGGGTTTTGACATTATTAGGAGAGATACTTCAGGCATAGAAGTCAATAGGCTGATACACAGAAAGTTATAGCAGTGCAGTCCAGAGAAATTTTATACAGATACTCGAGACTGAGTGCAGAAGGAGCAATTCTGAGTACAGAAACTACGGACAGTATAATAAGTAAACAATTCTGAGTAGAGAAACTATGGACAGAATAAAGAGGAAAGAAGTTACAGACATTATAATTCAGGTGGAAATTCAGTAAAACTTGCACACTTTTTTTTTTGTTTTTGGTGTATGCATTGAGCAAGTGTAGACAATTTTAGGTTCAGTAAGCATTTCTTAGTGGCGAGCAAGCATCCACAAACAGGGAAGTTCCATGGACTGCAAATTACCTCATAAGCAGTTGAATCTTAATGCAAATGACCTAGGTAGAGTGATCCAACAAGCAGAAAGGCTTCCATGTACACTCCGTTTCAGTGTCTGCAGTGTACATGGAATTTTTGTGTGTACAGGAGTCTATATGGACAGAAGAGGATGTAAAAGTCCACAAATATGGACATAACTCCCCAGAAAATGTTAGATTATGGACATATATGTGCAAAAGGTATATTGTGGATGTCTGAAAAAGGAAGGGAATATGTAAAATAAATAATATTTTTTAATAATTTTGGCATGTTTGCACTTTGCACCGCAGTGCGCAAACATGCTATACAGAAACAAAATAACATTTCTAATATGGTTTTCACAAATATCCTGTAGGAGCTTGCATCAGGTCCATAGAAGGGTGATACATGCTGTCACCAAGCTCACACAGCTATGAATCATGTAGTATCTATGCTGTCAGCATGGATATAGGTTCATAGGTAAGTACTAGGCTATCTGCCCAAGGGCATTTATAAGTCTAGCCAGAGTTTGTTGGCTTTCGCCACCCCCTTAGATTAGTTCCCTGTGCCTCTTACCAGCAGAGCCATTAGTTCCCTGTGCCTCTGTCCAGTAGAGCCACTGCAGTGATCCCCGGGGTAAATTTTCTGTTTCCCATCCACCCGTCAAGGTTTCTCTTGAAGAGTGCTAGTGAGGGGTTCTGCCTGATGTATATTGGAATCTTGTTCCAAATCATGGGGAGTCTCTGGGTCAGGAATCTATCCCTTCAGCACGTCCTATTCATTATTGTGGTAAGGTTTATACCCCTAGAGCGTGTGGCTCTCAGGGATTTTTTTTTTTTTAGGTGGCGCATATCTATCAATTCTGGGTTGGACATGGCCTTGTATGTCAAGCAGAGATCACCTCTGAGTAAGCAGTATGCAACCAAGTACAGCTGGAGTTTCTTTAGTCGGGCTGCATAGGTCATCTGTTTGAGGCCAGAAATCCTCTTGGTGAGGTACTTTTGTGGTCTTTCCAGCTGTTGCAGGTATCTTGTAAGGTACATCCCAAATGGGGCATTGTATTCCATAATGGGTCTAATAAGTGATGAGTAGAGAGGCACAATAACCTCCTTTGTTCTGGATGTGAACCCTTTTGAGATTAAGTGGGCTATGTAGAAGGATTTTCTAACCACCTTGGCAATATGATTATCAAAGGAGAGATTGCTATCTACGTTGGTCCCGAGATCCCTTATTACTTTTTCTGTATTTAGGGGACTGCCACCTCTTTGGTAGTTCACAGGTACTTTGTTTTTTTCAAAGGGGATGACTATGCACTTTTTGGCATTCAGCTTGAGGCCATGATTTTGACACCAGGTATCCGTTTCAGAGAGACCCTTCTGGAGGGTGTCTGTATCAGCCAGAGAATCAATAATGGCCCCTAGTTTGCAGTCGTCTGTGAACTTGGTCAGCCAAAGTCCTCTTGTGCTTGCCTTTACCTCTGAGAACAGGAGGGGTCCTAGGACTGAGCCCTGATGGCCGCCACTTGTAACCGGTTTAGAGTCAGACCTAGAGTCTGCAACTTTCACTGTGTGGGTTCTGTCCATGAGCCAATTTGCAACCCATCTCGTGACATAGGGGTTAATGTTCAGGTTGGTGAGTTTGTCTATAATACCACAATAGGGAATGGTGTTGAAAGCCTTTGCAAGGTCTAGGTAGGCTGTGTGCACCTCCTTACCCTCATTTAATGCCTTGGTAACTGTCTCAAAGTAGTCCACCAGGTTTCGGAGGCATGATCTGCCCCTAACAAAGCCAATATGGGTGGGGTCCAAAGTTTAGAGGTTCTCAATGTCTCTGTTAATGAGTTCCATGATGATGCGCTCCATAGCCTTGCAGACCAGGCTAGTCAGGCTTATAGAGTGATAGTTCCCAGGGTCTGTTGTGGCGCCACCGTTGTGGAGTGGGATAACTGTTGCTGTGTGCCACTCTTTGGGTACGTAGCCTGTAGAGAGGCTGAATTTGAACAGTGTGTTTAGGTGAGGGGTTAGTTCATTTTGGAGCTCTTGTAAGACACAGCCTGGGACACCGTCCAGTCTCACCAAGCCTGTGTTTTTGGCTTTGGATAGGGCTGTTTTAACCTGTGTGTCGGTGACTGCTGGGGCCTTACATTCTTCTGGTATGGTTATGGGCCCTTTAGGGGGTGAGTGGGGTGTGAAGTTTGCATTGAACCTGTCTGCCAAAATGTTGGCAATATCAGTTGGTTCAGTGTATTTTGTGCCATTCTGCACCAACTCAGAGCAAATTTGAGAGTTTCCACTTCGGTTCTTGACATAGCTAAAGAACGCTTTGTGGTTATCTTTGGAGTCCTTGGCAGTTTTTCTTTCGAAGCTAGCCTTAGATGATTTAATGAAGGATCATAGTTTCTTGCTGATACTGATCAGGGATGTGTTTCCTTCTAGGGATTTGCTCTTATCTGTACTAGTTTCCTCCTTCCATTGTAGAGCCTATTTATGATAGGGGTCAACCAGACAGGTTTCCTTTTCTTGGAGGAGTGAGTCTTGGTTTTACTTGGGATAACATGATCCATGCATTCCTGCAGATGATCATAGAGTGCCTTTGTATAGGTTTCAGCAGCTTGGACAGCATTGTCCATTGGCGTGGGGGCTGTGAACCTTTCCACCTCGGTCTTAAGCAACGTGAAGTTTGCTTTTGAAAATTTTTTCATAGTGGTTTTCTTGATTGGGGTTGGGGGCGGAATGTGAATATCCAGAGTAATTAGTCTATGGTCTGATCTAACCAGTGAGGGGCTGATGTCAGGTGTGGAACACCGGTCACCCATGTTGGTGATGATCAGGTCCAATATGTTGTTCCCTCTGGTGGAGGTGTTGACCAGTTGATCCAAGGCATTCGAGTTTATAAATTCTAGGCAGCGTTGGGCAAGGGAGTTAGTACTTTAGTAGTTCTCCCAGTTAATGTTTGGGTAGTTGAAATCACCCAGTATTAGGGTGTTTGGTAGGACCTTCATATTTCCCAGTGTCTCCAGAAATGCGGAATGGGGGTCCTGGGTCATGATAGGTGCTCTGTAGCAAGCTACAGTTTGGATTGCAGTTTTGCCCATTGTTAGCTGCACTTGGATGATCTCTGATGCATCATGCTGCACCACTAACCTGGAGGTGTGAGTATCCTTGATGAATATGGATACACTCCCGCCTTTTGTGTTTCGGTCCGGGTTCTGTGGCCGAAAAGTATGGTATGAGTTATAGCCTGGTAGTGCTGGGGTGCCCTCTGGAGCCTTAAACCAGGTTTCTGTTACTGCACAGATATCAATGTTCTCCATACTGATGAGTGCCTCGAGTGCGTGCATTATGTATGCAAATAAGGTGGATTTCCTAAATTGCTAAAAGGATCAACTGTATTCACATATCCCCTTTGTGTAGGCATTATCTAATAAAATACAAAACTGTTCAAAACAGTGTAAATGTGATATTTATTGCTTTTATGAGATTTTCCATGAACTAATAAAATTAAGAAAAGTATTATCTATTTGGTGTGATCATTTGATAATTTGGTAAATCAGCTGATGCCCATGTTATATTTTCTGTATGAAACAGAATATTTATGAAAGACTAAAGTTATGTGGAAGAAAATGTTTTGAACTCATAAAGAACTTTGTCCTATGACAGAGACCAGAGTACCAAGAGGAATCCTATATATGCAAATGTGAATCTAGCAATGCTAATCAAGCATTTTTCAGACATTAAGACTGAAGTCTGCAAATAATGAAGTGAGACTGGTCCAAAGAGCAGTATACCACTGTGGGACATTCTCATTTTGGCTTATATTTAACTGTGTATGGAAAACCCCATATTGACAGGGTTAGAAGGAAAGCTGGATAGTTGAAAGCAATGTGATTGTAGTGCATGGCCTTAAGAGTGTGTCATATCTGAAAAGCATAGACTTGGCTTTAACCAGTGTATGTTACATCCAACTAATATTAACTACACCTATAGGAAGCAAAACTATGACTACTCTCTTCCTAGGATTTCATATAACTAACTCTTAATGCCTTGTCTTTCACTACTACCTTGCAAATTACAATTATTCCTTTGCTAAAAATACTGCATTTACGCAGACACTGTGATTTCAGTTGGGAGCTTATAATACCTTTTCAGAGCTAGTGTTCCTTTTTGTTTCTTACTGAAACATGCTCCCTCTAGTCAGCCAGATATGGTACATCCTGGACACAATTATTCTATACTCCCAAAATGAGCCAACTATATAATTAATACAAGGTAGCTATGGCTGAGCAGTCAATAGGCTGATATCAACAGTTATACGTGACCAGCTTTGGGTTACCACTACAAATTAATAAATAACCAGCCATAAGCTTTTGAAACTGATACTAAAACTCTTCACTGAAAGATATTAGGAGATATACTTCAAACATAAAATATATGTATACAAAAATGAACACTGAATATAAAATATCATTTTTAAACAGAAATATTGTCATCTGGTTGTACTACTGCTTCTAACTGAAGATAGTTATGATCGATTTACCTTTGATTTATAAAAACATTTAACAGGAGTCACATGCTGTTTGATGATATGAAATATGTTTCCATTTTTTAACAATGTAATGAGGTAAATTAAAGTTATATTTTTGATGCTTAAGACCAAAATTTAATGGGAGTGATGATGATGATTGAGTTAGTAAAAGTCATATGGTTCTGATGATGGCTGGAAAGATGAAAATGTTTGTCAATTTAATGACCAATGAAGAAGAAATGTATACAGATGGCAGTCGAGAAGATATCTAGCCTTTGCAGCTGAGAAATGGAGAAGGCAAAAGGACAAGTCTTTTAATTTTAAGATATAATAACAATTCTGGAAGAGATAGCATTTGGATTTTGCCACACATTTGTATCTTAGGAAAAATTGTACAAATTAACAATACTGAGATTTTTTTGGTCTCACAATGATCCCCATTCAGAGGCAGATAGTAGATTTCAAAAAAATATGAATTGTCAAGTGAATTATGTTCAGCAAAATTGGTCTTAACAGATGATAATACAGAAACATGTAACCTAAGACATATTGGAGTAATCAAAAGAAAAGAATGTATAAACCAAAATTGTTTTAAGCAAAGCTTTTATGCAATCATTCTTGGAGATCAAGAGGGTAATTAGATTGCCAGTATGAATATCAGAGAGGTCATATGGCAAACATAGAATAATCTTGGTGAAGTTTGTGCTGACATATGAAAAGCAGCAATTATTAGGACAGGTAGCCAGCTCCGATGGCATAGGGGATAAAGCCCTAACTGTGACCCAGGCAACTCATGTTCAGCTAAGAGCTTGTGGTCCTACTGCATTTGGCAATTGATACAGAAGTATTGATGCTGGGCTTGCTTGGCTTTCTTAGGGGGAACATCAGGTGATGATATTCGAGTGGGTCTAGATCTTATATCTGTTCTGGTGAGGCCCATTACAGGACCACGTGATTAAGACTGAGCACGTAGGTGGGTCTGTGGGTGTGCCATCCTTGGACCCAAGTTGGGACAGTTCCCAGAAAACATACATTATGGCTACTTTCAGACTCCTGCATGATGCCAGCACATATAGACTGCAATCACTACCTGACAAAACCAAGCCTGCTTGCCTGTGTGAGCAGTATTGACAGATTCCATGGTCACTTACTTTCTGTGGAAGAACCTTTGTTTCTAACCTAAGAGAGACTGATTGATGACCTTGACCAGGATGGGTTAAATACCATGATAACATGTAAAATATACCCATAGATACCATGAAAATATGTACAATATACCCATAGATTAGGATAGATGGAACTCAGGGAATTCCATGCTGTAGTATGGATATGTAAAACCCAAAATGTGGCAGAAATGAACCAGCAGTGGAAAAAAAGTACTATGACATTTAATGCAAACAGGAAGGAATTTTAATGCAGCAGATTGAGATGAGCATGAATATTGTGACTTATGGATACAAGTTTTTAGCAGAGGTTAAATTTCATGGATGCAGTTTGAAAGCTAAAGAGGCACAGACTAAAGTGCAAATTGTTTCCAGCTGTGATTTTTTATTTATTTATTTATTTATTTTAGCCATAAGGTATTTTGACATTTACAAATGCTTAAGAAGCTACAGTTAAGGTAAGAAGATGAGTCTACATTCACTATGAGAAGTAACAGAGACAGAGTATGATGGAATTGTGAATCTGAATGACTACTCCAATTCATGTAAGGCTGATAAGGGGGGGTCAGAGCAGCAGGAGCTGGATGGAAGAGTAAGAATACTTTGGGACAGTCCACCTGTAAGAATGACCAGAAACAAATTGTTATATTAGGACTGTTACAGCTATGTGTTTGATCATGCATTTTGTAATGTTTTGACTTCATTATTGTAGTGGGTTTTATGCACTATATGAAGTTTGTGTACTGTAGCACATAAGTATGCAACCTCTGTTGGGTTTCAAACAAAAACATATAAATTCTGATAATGTTAATATTGTAAAAAAGATTATCACTTATACTTGAGATTGCAATTTCCTGATTGTTTAGGATTCTCAGCCAGCAGAGTTGTTGTTCACAAGTCTTACAGTTATAATTCCAGATTTTATATCTGCAATTACTCATTAAGAGGGCCAGAAAAAGTAATTGGATAGTTAGGACATGCTGGCCTTTACAAAGAAACAAGAAGAGAATAGCATGACTGATAATTTGAAAAGAGAAGGTGCTCCTATAGTGGAGGATGATTTTTGAACCTAGCTGAGCATTTTGTACCATAACACTAAGTTAAATAAAAAAAAAAATAAAAACAAATGGATAACAGTAGTTACTAAAATGAATAGACAATGCCTGCAATGCTTACAGGATGTTCAAAAGGTGGGCTATATAGAATAGGAGATGGTGGCAGGAGACTGATATGCTAGCAATATAAAATAATAGAACATTGTAAGAAAGAAAGATGGCTGCCTGTATGTGATATGTGCAAGGTCAGTGAGTTGTATTTAATGCATTGCACACTAGATAAAAAAAAAAGATAAAAAAAAACATAAAAGCAGATTTTGTATTCACGGAAATGTTTTTTTTTTTTTTTTAATTACTTGGCAAGTAAAATAACCTGCAGCTCGGAGCAACTGAGCAAATGTGTAATATTTTGTGTTATAATACTGTAACATGTCAGGCAAGCAAGCTTACAGGCTGATAGAGTGTTAGCATGTCGGATAGATGAAAGCTCTTTTTAAAAGTGAGCACTCCAATAAACAAGTTTGATAAGTAGAGAACAGAAATGTAATATACATTGCGATCATGTGAAGATCTTCAACTGGACTGTGTAATTACAGATAAATGGATAAGCTGCAATAGATGATATTAAAATATTTGCTTTCAGTAAGATGCATCAATGCATTCTGACAGTGAGGCTAGGATGTAATTGTTATGAGGTAGTAGGGATACAAGTTAATCTCATATTTCAAGACTATACGCCTCAAATAGAAATGAGAAAGGAAAAGCTACATGATGTAACAACGCTGATAAAACAAGAATGGGCCAAAAGGATGATATTCTATGATTTTTTAATTAGGTATGTAGAAATGCTGATGTATATAAAGATCATGGTTTGAAATTTTGTAGTCTGAGTTAAAACTACTAAATATGTTTAATATGTTAGTATGATATATTATAGTTAAAGGAAACAGAAATATACTGGAACACAGACATGATGTAAGAGGTTTTCAACAACAATAAAAAGACAATTACATGTTTGGAAGCTGTACAAGAATGGGTTTACTCAGTAAAGAAACTTTCAGAAAAAAAGAAAGAAACAAGATATGATCAAGTTTTCGAAAACCCAAAGCTTTTGAATGAGATTGCGGTACAGTGCTGATACCCTTTTCCCCACTGTAGTGCAATCTTGACAATATGAA
>NC_056728.1:1914039089-1914049089 GCF_019279795.1 Protopterus annectens
TGTGCTGCTGCTGCTGATAACAGAACATGGCCAAATAGAATAGTTTTCAGACCCTGGTTAGCTTATCACAATCTACATGAGGTGGAAATTATGGTGAGCTACAGGAACTCGGCAACCTCCATAGTCCTCAATTCAGACCAGGGGGAACCAATACAAGTAAAAAGGTATGAGTAGCATTTAGAATTTTAGCTGCTGGACCCTTTTAGAGACAAACAGGGGACAGGCTGTGGGTGACACTAGAATCAGCATCCAGGATCCTCCATTAATTCCTGAATGCTATGCTCCAACATGCCAATGACTACATATATTTTGTCTGTACACCTGAGGACAGGGCCACAAATATACAGGAGTTCTACCCTGTAGCACTCTACCCTGAAGTACTGGGTGCCATAGACTGTACACATAAAGAAATCTAAGTACCATCCGGGGAACAGGGAAAGTTCTACACAAATAGATAGGGCTTCTACTCTATTAACTGACAAGTCATGTATGATGCTAAGGGGATTATCTTGAATGTGTTTGCTGGCAACCCAGGCAGTTACCACAACTTATATAATTGGCACAACTCCCAGCTGTACAAGATGTTTACTATGGGTGATATCCCACATAGTCATTTACTTGGGGATGCAGGTTATGGACTGAAACCTGCCCATCAGAAATGTACACCCACCCACTGAAGAACACCATAATGAGTTACACGCTTAAACCAGAAATATCATAAAGCATATGTTTGGGCTGCTGAAGACACAGCTCCAGTGCTTTGATACATCTAGGGAGCCCTGTAGTACAATCCACATACCTGTACTGAAATATTCACTGTATGTGCCATGTTACACAACATCATCCTGAGAAAACAGCTTCAGCAGGATCAACAAGGGGAAGGGGCACACATCCCACCATCACTAGCAAGGTCACTACAGCCACTCACAGGTGAGGAGTCAGAGGGGGAACCAGCAGTTGCTGTGGGTCTAGACAGATGTAGGCATGCTTGATATGCACTTGGATTGGCTAAGAGGCAATTCACAGAACACTCATTCACCACTTAAGGGGCTAAAAACTTCCTCCTACACACATCTATATAGTAACACTGATGCCAGGAAATGTTCATAACCTTTACCTACCCATGTAATGGCTGTGTACTCCTAGCATCAGACAGAGTTATCCTTGAAGTAAAACTGCAGCAACTGCTGGATTTACAAGGTAAGCGTTGAACCTTGAAAAGAACAAAAACATTTCAAATGAATGGCATAGCCTGGAATACTGTTACTTGATAATGTAAGTAAGTAAAAGGTGGTTGATTTTTACAGCAATGACTTCAAGATTTGACAGCAGTGACTTATGTGAATACCTGTGCCTTCTATCAGGTAATAGGCCTCAGGCATCAAAGATTCACACATTCATACTTTTCAAAAGTATTGATGGTCACTAAATGTCCTTAGTTTGGCCTCATAATTTTGCACTGGCAAATCATTAAGAAGAGAAGCTAGAAATTAATGACACACATTTCATCTTCAGACTTTATATCCCTCAGAAAAGTCCTAAAAATACTGATGCAAAATCTATTTGGTTCTATCAACTGTCTCTAACTTTGTAAGATCAAAATATTTAAAAAGTCTCCCTACTGTTCAGCCTTTGCCTCACTTTTGTTTATGGCTTGGTCCACCTTTTTTGCTGTAGGAGTGTGGGAGGCATGTACACATTACAAAAACCTGTAAGAAAGCAGTACAATTAGCAACACAGCATCACAAATAAAGAAATTTCAAGCACTAAGTCAGCTATGCACCCTGAGCATCAAAAGCAATGCTTATGCATCCCGGTTTACTATCATATCGTCACACAGACATTGTGTGAGTGTTCAGATTTCCCAATCAAAATATCGGAAATCATAAGAATGAACAAATTAAATGTAGACTGCAGCAATTTGGTAAAGTCGATATCTCACAAATGTCGACTTTACTGAAAATACTAAACTTCCAGTCAAGAATAACAAAATGCTTTTGCAGGGGGGCAGGCCCCCCTGCACCACCCATGGGGGGCTGTGCCCCCTCATTCCCCTTCTACTTATATATACAGACTCCAAGATTGCACTACAGTGAAGAAAAGAGTACATTTCCAATCCCCACTATAGTGCAATCTACATTCAAAATGTTGAAATGCACAACAGCGAATACACACTAGCATTCGCTGTTGTGCATTTCACCATTTTTTTTCAAAATTTCAAAGAGTCAAATTGGGCAATAGGGCATACGGAATTTGAATGGAGTCTGATCACCCTTTTGACTGTAAACCATGTATCCCTGAAACCAAAAGAGAAAAAACAAGGATATGGCACAGTTACCATCACTCGCACAGGGTGTTTTGTGTGTGTGTGTGGGGGGGGGGAGGGCAAGACTGACACAAAAGGTAATTGAGTGAGTGTGAGTAAGAAAGAGAACAGGCAGACATTTGGATACAGTAGCAAATGGTCACTGATACAGAATGAGCTTTAGGCCTCATAGCTGAACAATTTAACTGTTGTGTGTGTGTCTGTATGTGACCTCCAGGTAAAGTTGATGTGTGAGTGTCTGCAAGAACACAGCCAAGCTCTGTACTAGCTCTATGTCTTAGCATGTCAGATAGGTGTGAGCCATGCATGGTAGAGGTGGCAGTTCAACATCATCATACCCAACCCCGAGAACTTGCTTGGCCAGTAGTTGCACTGGCATGTCCACACTCATGGTCAGATGCACTGCTGCTACTTCAATGTGACTGATGACTGCTGGATGAGTTTTCCTTACAAGGATGCCAAGGACCACAACCTCATGGAATGCCACATCTGGGTGTGGACACCTCAACCACTGATAGAGCAGTGGAAGTAGTGCCCCTATGTAAGCATGATTAGGCATAGCCTCATTTGCTAAAATTAGATGATGTGGCTGACCTGCACCCATGTGGATGCTGTCTCACTCCCAGCAGATGTTCCATCACAGATACCACCCATTCCAAAGTGTCATTCATCCAATCCATTGAATCAGCAACAAGGTGGAGGCAGTCACTAATGTCAGCCTATGCCACATCTAAAACCCTAAGCATTTCTTTGGAGGACCTATTGGAACATGCCTTTGCTTGCATGATGGCCAAAAATATATGTTAAGTGGCATGGAAAGACAAACGTGGGTCAGGTGGAGGAGGGACAGCAGGCCTCTTCGAAGCAGCTCTAACAATTGTCCTGCATGGCACCTTGCCCACACTTTTGCTACAGCCAGAGTCAACAGGCACTGAAACTACAGTAACCAGATTACCCTGATTGAGTATCTCACCCTCCACCTGTCCAAAATCTGAGGGAACACGGGAATGGGTTGGCGTAGGCCTACTGGCTGTGTCCAATGGAATTACAGGGAATAGATGAATGTCAACCTCAGTGTCAGATTCAACCTTTGCACCCCCCCCAACTTTGTCTCTGTTTGTCCACCATCATCATCAAAGTTTGCCGATACCCTGACGTCAGGATCACCTGTGATAATAAGCAACAAACACAGGAAAGAAAGTAATACTCACACTAGTACAATTTAATATATGCTAACAAATTAACACTGGTGGCACTATCACAGATAATACAGCAACACACACACACACACACACACACACACACACACACACACACACACACACACACACACACACATGCACACTCCTGACACCCACCTCACACATACAGTTTAATGCTTATTTCTATCAAATGTTCATCATTACTGAGATAAAAAATATTTGGCTTACCATGTGCAGATGACTCCCAAATTCCTAGGAATGATGGCTTTGGAAGACGCTAAGCAAAAGGTAAGGACACCATCATCACAATTAACAGTAACACAGGGCGTTAAAACTGTTAGCATTTTATACGTCCATTAACGAAACTTTTAACTTAAACTTGGATGGAGTGTCCACCCCAAGCCCATGTGCAATCAACCAGAATGTGTTGTTAACTGTATCAATCCACAACTAGTCCCCCCTCAAAAAAAACTAACTATGTTAAACAAAACTTAAGTATTACTGTCAATATTTTACTATACAAGAAATATTTAACAATTGAGATAGGTTAGCCTACCTGGTAACTCCTCCTTGGACATACTTGTCCTCCCTGAAATAGCAGCACCAACATCAATCACATGCTGTTGTGCACTTTCCAGTGAGCTCTTGGGATCTCTGACAGTGGACAGGAGCTCTTCATTTAGTATCAGTGGTGGCTCTGTAGCAGGCCACCCCCAGTAGCTATCTGTCCATGGGCCAATGTAGCTGATCTCCTCTAGGCTGATGAAATCATGTCAGTGACCCTATGACACATCTGATCATATATCCTGCTCTGGCCACCAACGGCATTTACATCAGCCACTACCTGCTGCCAAATTTCTATCCTACCAGACATATCCCCATGCCACATTCAAGAAAAGCACCATGTCACCAAAATGCTTGCATAATTATTTCATTCCCAGGGTAACTGAATGGGGGTTTGCGGGGACTGTGATGCTTGGATACCATAGTCCTAGGTGACATAAAATACAAAAGAAGGATAATACAAATAAGTATTACATAAATAAAAGTCCTGCCTAGATATAACACACAAAAGTAGTCTTTAAATATTACCCACTGCAGAAACAAAACAAAAAAAACAGCGAATATATTCAAATATAAAAAAGGATTCATGTGGTTGTAAGATATTGCAATCACATACTAAGCAGTGTTTCATCCAAAACAAGGAGAGTAACAATAAAAAAGCAAACCTCTGTACAAACAATTTTGTTTGTGCTAACACAAAAATAGAACTTGCCTCCCCACCTCCAAAACAACAGGCAAGTAACACATTTTGCTAGCAAACAAAAAGGAACAGAACATCAGTAAACTGTTAAAAGTGCTATCAAATAAACTGTCCCAAAAACATGTGTGCACATTTACCACAGAACATTCAATTTTATGCAATTGCCAGTCACCTCTATCTGTGGCCAACGCTCCTCTAGAGGTGTCTATGGGCCATTATGGAAGGCTAACACCCCTGTTTCGTTGAACATATAGGACTTTTACATATCACTGAAATAACAATAGAAGAGTGTAAATAGAAAAAGAGTTGTAATCTTAGCACTTGTGATGAAAGTTAATAAGGCTGTGCATTGAGAAAGTAAAATGCCCTGACGAAAATGACTATGCCATCAGTAAACTTCTAAGTACATACAGATAAAAGTAACATTTGCTAATGCATCTCTCTCACTCTCTCTCTCTCTCTCTATATATATATATATATATATATGGGATCCATACAGATGCTTGACTGCATCTTTCACCAAATCCCAATTTGGTGAGCATACTTGTGTGAAAGTGCTATTCACCGAAGCAGCACTTTCGCATAAGTATGCTTGTTGTTCTGGTCATACTTCGGTGTGGTAAGGGAAAATTCCCTTTTCCCCACTGTAGTATGACCTCAGCATGAGAATATTAAAGTAGGGGGTGTGGGGGGTGCAGGGGGGCTTGCCCCCTACATTCAAGTAGATTTTGTGCTTTTTTTTAACATACTTTAATGAAAGCGCTTTTTTGATAAAAGTGCTTTCGTTAAAGTGTGTTCGGTGGTAATGAATTTGGGCGTTTGAACTTTTGTTCAAAAGTCCTAGATCTATCTATATACATATATATATATATATATATATATATATATATATATATATATATATATATATGTGTGTGTGTGTGTGTATATATGAGCATATTGAGAACATAACTGAAAATGCAATCATACCTTATTTAGATCATTAGTCTTCTGTGCAAATAAATCTGAAGTAATAACAATCTTCTTCTCTGTTCTCCTCACCTTCAGGTTTCTTAGCTATATGGTTCCCTTTCTGTGTGTAGATTCAGGGCTGTAAGCATGGTGAAGATACAAATGAGGTGTGAACTCATTATAATTGCTAAATCCCAAATTCTTGGCTCTGTGTAACAGATGTAAACATTGTGCAGATACTCCCTTAGTGTTTATTGCTAATGGATTACAACTGTGAATGATTACATGTAGGGAGAAGGAAAACACAGCAGAAATTCAGACTACCTTACCTCCAATGGTTGTGTCAGCCAGGTTAGACTTACAAAGTGTAGAAGCAATTGTACCCAGGTTTGAAATGCAAGTAAGCAACACATATTTTGCAGTTTCTGTTCAGTAACATCCAACCACTCCTGCATTTGTTGACAACTGTATATTATTGACATTTAATATCCTCACACATTTTAAGAACAAAAATACAGAATGGCTTACAGATTACATGTCTCAGATTACTGGTCAGATAAGAGAAGAATGAGTAACAAACCCAAATATATATAAGATAGATCTGGATTTCTGCAAGCAATAGTCATAAATAGTTGTGTGATCACTCGGTGCATTACATCGGAAATAAATACATGTACAAACAACTCAGAAGTGTACAACTGCAATATGTTTTGTTAATACTGTGGATGATGTTGCAGTTGCTTGCATACACAATTAATTTTATTCTCTGCTGCAAAGCTATTTCTGTAACAAAGTGGGATAAGATATCCTTATTGTGTTTTGAAGGTTCATTGGAGAATTTAAATCCAGACCTGTGTTAAAATATTTAATGTACACCAACATAAATTTTGTAGTGCTGTTTATTAATATATTTCTTTTTTTCCTTTCTCCTAATTGTCCTTTTTTAGTTTTTTTATGCCAATATTTGTGCAGTGCATGGCTTAGTACAAACAGGAGAAATGGAGAAACACAATAAATGTTATGTGAAGTTCTTGTTCAATGACCAATATATCAACTACACCTGTGAATCACTTATGTGTAGCACATCTGCTAACACATTGATCCACACAGCATATACTCTCTGTACATTCAAGTCCCACCCTTGTCTTTTAAGGATGACACCTAATAAACACTGATCACAACGCTAAAACAAGTTTAACTTTGCTTATCTTGTTTGTGTGATGCTTAGCAGTGTGCAAACCTGGACCACTGGCCCACACAGGAAGCAGAAAGAACACCTGCAGACAGGAAATAGACATTCTAAATGTCAAAAGGATACATTGTTGCATTTTTATTTTCCATCAGGCAATACCACTTAATGACATTGTGCAGTGGCTAGCAGCCTTCTCCAAAACCCTGCAGGTTCAGAACACCTTCAGAGATTAAGTAGACAGTCAACAATTTCAAAACAGATACATTCTATTAATTCTGTTAGGTACTGTGCAAACATGGTAAGTGGAGTTGCACTGTGGTTAACACACAAAACATAATATGAGTAAGGAAATATCTGACTGTTATATAACTATTCCTGTGGCAGCAGGTGTAAGTGTAGGGCTGTAATACAGATAATCCCTGGCTCTAATACAGAAAGTGCAATATATTTTTACTGTTTTGATAGTTCAGTTTGTAGTAATGAACAGGAAAATATACAAGTGTTATTTCAATATTACTGTGGCAACAGATGTAAGTGTAGGGTTGCATACACATGGTCCTGGGTTTTAATACAGGAAATTCCAGACATCTTACTGTTGCTCCATTTCACATTGTGTTAAATATCACTTATAACAATTTATACATAATTATAAATAACAATAACTATGTATAGCCTTGCAGCTCATATGAATTATATGTATGAGGGATAAGACACCCACACTGTGTTTTGAAGGTTCAGATTTATGACTGAGGGTATACTGTCTACTATATTTCTTTACATATAATTCAGCTATTTGGGCTTGGATGCCCTTCACACTGCAATAAGACACATGCACACATGAATGTATAAACATGGACCTTTTCAGGTCACACACACATACATGGTTAACGCCTCAATCTATCTCTATGAATGATTCATGATAATGTTTGAGAAACACTTCTTCCATGGCAAAGATGGAAAATCACCTCTGTGGAAGAACATGTTTTGTCCCTTATGCATAAGTTTGAATCCCACACAGTAAAAATCAGTTTTATCAGTGTATAAAGCCAAACCAAGCATGTGTCAGGTCATGAAATGTATGCCCCCTGTACATGTCTGCAAAGTTAAATCACTTGACAGTTAAAGCAACAGACACCCTCAAACTAATTTCAAGTGTCAGATTAACCTTCTAGTTTCCAAAACTGCTTTCCTCTCTGTTTGGCACTGCTGCTCTCTACTTAACATCATGCAAACATGGTTGACATAATTCCTTGGGTTTCTGCACTACCAGTAAAAGTTATAACCCGCATTGGGTGGGAAATCATTATTTACTATTGCAGTATTTTCAGGTTAGACATGTTTGCTGAAGAAGGGGAAGGTGCTGAATTTAGGCTGCAGAGGTGGGATGTTCAGGAGTCCATAATCTTTATAGGACTCCTGGTAAAGCACCACAGCAAAAGGCTTTTGCAGGGGGACTATACTAGTTCCCAGTACAAGCCTGAGGCTTGGGATAGTCTGGCCAAGGCTCTATCCAGTGTGACTGGCATCTCACGCACTGAAGAACAGTGTAGGACCTAAAAAGGTATAAGAGGGCTACACTCAACCAGTGGCTGTATGAGTTCCAAACTAGCAACATCCCACAGTTGTGTAAATATGCTAATAATGAGAATTTATAATACATTGAAAGCTAAATATAAGCAAGACTGGTATGCATAATGTGCTTCTGTTCTCTTCTTTTCTTTTCACAGCTAATTATGAAATCAGTGAGTATAGGCAGGCCCATGCGGACTGTCTACAGAGGGCCTATATTATATATTCAAAGCTTCAAAATTTTCGAACCTCATGTGTTTGACAACATATGAGTGAAACTTGAAACCTCGAATACATAATAAAAAAGTAAATAAAAAAAATACCTTAATGGTCTGAGCAGGGGGGCAAGATCCCCTGCACTCCCCACACTCCTCCCTACGTAAATATGCCAACTCCAAGACCGCACTTAGTGCAGAAAAGGGAAATTTTCCCATTCTGTTTGTATAGAGCCATTGCCTTTCACCTTCAAACTTTTCAAAGTTCGATCATATGGTGTCGACCATATGACATTCGATCTTTGAAATGTTCGGCACTTTAATAGGGATCCTTCTAGAGATACTGAGGGAAGAAAGTGGTACGTATGCAGCTCAAGAGAAGTATTCCTGTAGCTTTTAAATTAAAAAAAAAAAATTCTATATGGTAGTAGCAAAGTAAGCATGCAGATCCTAACTTTAAAAACAAGCATGCATGCATCAGTCTGTACCAGAAACCAACTTTTGGAGTCAACTGTAAGAATTTAGTCAGATGTTATGGGCTCAAATACCACAAGTAACAAGTATAAAATACTGAAATCCTTTAATATTACATAAATTAAATTCTACACAAGTGGCATAAATGGACTACTATTAACTTTAGTCTGTATAATTGTACCAAGCTTATGTGCAATATCTGCACATTGCAAGGATTACTTTGAGCAATCTGTAATTAGAGTTTGTGGTTGTTAGAAAGTATCCTTAAACAGAAAACTTCAGATAAAATAGTTGCATTATTGTAATAATGCATTGTATGTCACATATGATGATACTAATTGTTTCTCTTTTTTTTTTCTCTCACCTCAACCCTTTTCTCTTTTTTTTCTATTATGTGTCATCAAAATGTTTCCATGTCATCCATCTCTAACAAATCACTAAATGCTTTATAGCACAGGGAGTTAGGCCGACTCCAATGGCTCAGCCTGTCACCTTATACCGGCTCTGGCACTGATGCCCAGGACAACTGGGACCTAATCTGGCAGTACTGCCTCGGCTGATCCTGCACTACCTGCTCCCTCAGATAGCACAAACCTAGCAGCTGGTGCTGTGGTACCCTTTGGGAGTACTGGCAGAGGTGGGGATTTCATCACCCACCAGGAGATGCCAGAGTTGGAACATAAGGTCATGCACAACACCACTGGTGCCTGCCTATGCCAGATGGAGAGTCTGCTCTCCTTTATGGTCCATAGAAGGAGAAGTCAAGCACTCCATTAGCCAGTGGAGTAAGGGGGCAGTGATGACAGT
>NC_056728.1:1914684089-1914696589 GCF_019279795.1 Protopterus annectens
TGGCTGCATTGCTGTATAAATTCCTTATGGTAAAAATGATTCCTTTATAGATTACAACTTACTCATGTAGAACTGCTGTAATGATGTAACAGAGAGTTCAACCATGTAACTCCAACTTCCTGAAAGTCAGCATTTCAAAAGAACAAAAAAAAAAAAATGCCCAAAAACCAAGAGGGTGAAAAATTCCTTTTCTCAAACTTATTTATACCAACTTTACTGCTGCACAACTCAAAGAAGGGGGAAATCTCCGAAAAAAAAATACTTATCGTGAGTGCACAATCAAAAATCAGTGTGGGTGTTATTTCCTATGGCAAAAAGCATTTTTCAGTATGTTGTCTATCTTTTTTTTCTATGAGCTACTGAGGCTCATACAATTTCTCCGTGAGCTACTGTGGGGAAGCCGTAAGAGATATCTCACTCACTTAATTTTGTTTTTCATTATGGAACAGATAATGTAGGAATGAGTCCTTACTTGTATTATAATAATAATAATAATAATATTTATTTTTTATTACTCAAGATTGCCGTGTCAGATGCTTTCACATCTGCTGTGCCTGTCTGGTATTATTGTCTCATTCCTCCTTTGCTGAGAAGATATAAAAAAAGGTAACCAAAGTTGTTTACCTATGCCATATCTCAGTACATTTTTGATGAACGTCATTATTTATTTATTTATTTTATTGTTTTTTCCAACTGAGCTCACAACATCGATGCCTAGCCTAACTAAGCAGTACACTATGCCTTCCTGGCCCAATGTAAACTGACAGCACACTTGAGTATTGTGTTTATTCCATAACAGTCTTTCATTCCCTTTCCTGACTAGATGTTGTTTACTACAAGAATGTGCTATAGGTTGTAGTCAACATTTCCTGTTTGATACGTTCAGAGGCAACACAGTATCCGATGAGAGGTGTGTGTGGGGGTTACGATTAGCTACAGATGTACTGATCTTAATGACAGCCTTACCAGTTAGTCTATTTCAGGAAGGATGGCTACATTCCTGAAAGGGCTGCTAAGTTTAACAATAACTTAAAATTGCACAGTCTAGTCTGCAGTATCCACTGCAATGCATACCTGTGTTTATGTTAATAAGTCCATTATTGGTGTCAACGAACAGTAAAATTAATTAATCAGTGCAGCATGTAATAAGTTATCATCATCTTCACCACTCCTTGTTTTCCCATTTTTTACATGGGCTTGAAGTGTTATATCAACTGCTGCTATTTCAGTTCAATGCTACTTTCATGCCTTTTTGGCGTGTAATAAGTGAGACCAAATGGCAGTATGGTCCATGATAGGAGAAGGCAGAGAACTAACAAAACAGGGAAAGGATAGCCTGATAAAGATAGTGGTTATGCAGTGCAGACAGCATATCTAGAACTGACCAAGGCTTTTAACACTATTTTCTATGCAAGCATTCTTATTTCACATAAAAAAATGTTATTACATTTTTTCCATATCTTCAAATAGACTGAACCATAAATAGTGAAACATAAAAATAATATAACATAATCAACTAGTCAATTCTTTACAAAAGAAACTATATGCAATTGCCTAAGTATACAATCTATAACATTGCATGCTTCCATATACAATATGCAATTTGTATTAAGATCCTGTGCTGACTAATCAGATCAATTTGTTTTGTCCAATATTGCGTCAACTTTCTGCCAATAAATGATGCATGATATTGTCTTATCTCATATCTTCCATTGTATAAGACATCTTATTCCATTTCTGCATTAAAGATTTTATTTGACTTAGTATATCAATATGGTTAATATTTATTGTTTTTCTAGTGTTGCTAGTTAATAAGATTCCTAGGCATTTAATTTTATTATCAGGCACTACGTACTTAACAAAGTCATTATTTAATTCCCTTTTATTTGAGTTAATTAATACAGTTTTAGTTTTGATTTCATTAAATACAAGACCAGAAATAGTTTAAAAGAAGTTCATTGTTTGGAATAATTCAGTTAATGATTTATCTTTATCAACAGGATGTCATCAGCAAATAACTGTATTTTCATTTCTAAGTTATTCCCAGTTACTATGCCTTTAATAGTTGTGTTCATTCATACATAGTTAGCAAAAGGCTGAATTGCTAATGCAAACAGTAAAGGTGAAAGTGGGCATCCTTGCTTAGTTCCTTTTCTAATAGTTATAGAAGTAGAGAGACGTGACCCAATCTTATTATAGGCTAGAGAATTTTCATATAGAAATAAGATAAGAAATTGAATTGTTGTGAAAAAACATATTCTTCTAGTACCACCAGTAAATAATTCCAGTCTATTGAATCAAAGGCGCTATTGATGTCTAGACTCACCAGAGTCATGTCTATCTTACTTAAATCAACATAATCTATCAAGGCAAGAATTATTTTAATATTATCGTAGGTGTTTCTATCATTTATGAAACCTATCTGGTCGTGATCAATTAATGATAGTAATATATGTTTAATTCTCTTTGTATGTATGTATTGCCATAAACATTTTGTAATCAACATTTAATAATGAAATGGGCCTATATGAAGAACATTCTAAGGCATTTTTTTTTTTCAGATTTCAGAAGAGGTGAGATTAAACTATATTTCCAAGAAGATGGAACTTGTTTAACCTGATGAAAACCTTCAACAATAACTGTTTAGCTTCTTTGGGAAATAACTTATGCAGTCCTGGTGTTATGTTGTCATTTTCTGGTGCTTTATTGGATTTCAATTTTCTAATTTGATTCTGCAACTCAGACATTGTTATCTGCTTGTCAATGTGTCTACTCTGTTGTTCCTGTATCTTGAGGTTTATATTAGTCTGAAGGAAGTTTCTAATTGTTTCTTTCAATTTCATGAGTATGTTGCTATAATTAATTTTTGATAGTGTAACTGCAATGTTTTTAATATGCTGTTTAAGTCTGAGACTTTCTTATTAATTTTGGAATTATATATGTATTTTATTTGATTCATTTTAATAACTTCCTTAGTTCTATTTGCTATCTTCCTTTGATTCTTCGGATTAATTGAATAATAAATGTTTGATTTTTTTTTTAATTATATCATTATTTTATGATGTAATATTTCAGTATATTTTTTATTTTCCATTGCTAAATCATTAGTTAATTGACTATGTCCTTTTTGTACATTAAGTTTAATAATATATATTTCCTTTTGAAGTTCAGCTAATTGCTTTCTTTTATTTTTGTAAAAACTTAATGTTCTTCCATATATGTATGCTTTTAATGCATCCCATACATAGATCTCCGAAGTGTCTTCATTTATATTTGTCAAGAAATTTTTGTAATTCTTTTATATAAAATTCTTTAAACTATTTTAGATTTGTTATATAGGATGGTATTCTAGTGATTGTCACCTTTTCTTTATTATGAACTTCTGCTTCAAAAATAACGGCATTGTGGTCTGTTAATGGACAAGAGATTACTTTAACATTGCTAAGAAAGGTGGCTATTTCCTTTGATATATAGGGTTTATATCACATGATTGAAATGCAATAACATTGAACACTATAACATCGAACTTATAACTGCAAAAGCTGAAAACTCTGAAAGATGAGAACAGCATTTTTTTTTTCCTGGCAAAAAAAATTGCTATTCCAGCACCAAAAACAAAACACACAAACACTACTAACTAAGTCTAATGTGGGGTGCTTTGCCCTCCACACCCTCTAATGTGGGGGCTGTGCCCCCCACACCCCCTACTTAAATATACCAACTCTGAGATCACACCACAGTGGAGGAAATAGCTAAGCCATGGAAATGGCCCACTGAATTCTTTCCTTGAGAAAATATTTGATGTTCTGCGGCTTCGCTGTTCTCAGTCTTCGAGGTTTTGGGTTCGATATCATAACATTCAAGGTTTTGCAACTTCAATGTTATGATACAGACCTGATATATATACTCTTTCTATTCTTAAGTGTGTGTTATACCGATGTGAAAAAATGTATAATGCAGAAAATCTTTGTCTGCACATTCATTAACACTTTTAAGATTATATAGTTCAACAAATTCTGCTAGTGTTTTTGATGTTGCAGTTTTCCTTCCGGTATTTATAGAGCCAGTGTCTTTATCATCTAGTATACAATTGAAATCCCCAGCTACTATCACGTTCCCTTTGGAGAGCTGGATTACTTCTTCTAACTGTTGTTTAACTATACTTGCACTCAACCCAGGTATCCAATAAATGTTAATAATAGTATACAGTTTAACATTTGTTGAGATAGTTGACATATGAAGCATCCCAGTTTTATCTTGATATGAGCTTATTATTTTTGGCATAATGACAGAATGTTTCTATAAAATCATTACCCCTCTTGTTTTTCTCTAATGTGATGAACTTGTTAGTACTGTATAACCATTGAAGCTGAGTAGATTAAGGTTTTCAGTTAATAAATGTGCCTCTTGCAGAAATATCAGTTGTGGGTTTATAGTTTTAATATATTTAAATAAAAAACTTAGTATCTTACATTTATTATTCAACCCATTAACATCAATTGAGATTACCTTCATATTTAAATACTGCTATATGTAGATTTAATTGAACTTGTATTCAATTAGGCAGAATAATATATAAAAGTTATTGGTTGTGTATAGCTATGAAAAAAATAAATGTTTAGTTTGACTGAATATACTTAGGCAAGTAAAAAAAAAAAACATAAGAAACATTGTAGTATCAAAACCTGAACCATGAACCCCTTTCTGTCCATGGGGTTATTATAACCCCTACACTTAAGATGACAAAGCATCAAAGTGTCCCTCTCCCTATCACAGGCACTATACTCTGAGCCTGACAAGTCATTACTTGTTAGTCATCAAGTATGTTATCATTCTATAGGATAATTATAATAGTAAACTTATGGTTCTTAACCAGTCTGATATATTCTAAATTCAGTCTGCTAAGGTTGACAAGAATTACCAATCCCAATAACATATCAAAAAATCATACAGGTTGATATAAATCATCTTTAACCAGAGAAATTGTCTTACAGTTATGCTTAAATATGGGCTACACTGCTGTACGTATGAATTTTATAATGCATGTCTACTATAAACAAATCTTTCAACATTTTCTTATGTTAAAATATTCTCTTTTTTCTTTTCTAAGTGTAAGCAACACAAAAATAAGATGAAAAGCTATATATTTTAGTTAGCTTGTATAATTTATGTTTGGATATTGTTTCTCTGGTTTACTTAGGGTAGATTATTTAAAAGTTATTATACAACTTGTAGCAGTGTCATATATTTGTAATTATATACATTATAAAGGTCCTGAAAAGGTGAAGTATAACTTATTTAGGCTTAAAACAACCATATAAATAGAAAGATTTGGTTTATATACAATATTATTTAACACACTAACAATCCACATTGAATTATAAAGTCAGATGACAATACAATCAGCATAATTGAACTGATATAGATAACAGTAAGGTATTGAGCAAGTTTCCTTTTCTGAGTTAACAGGCTGAGAAACATTTACTTAAGTAACTCAATCTGTATCACACTAATTTTGTTTTAAAAGTTTTGCTTGTATGTGATCTTATTTTAATGTTCAAAGTTACCCTTTTACAGATAGTTGTAGCCTTAGCTGTACTGCCTTTTTCTAATGCCATGACTGCTTTATCAGTGTAAAAGGACCACAAAACTCTGTAACTTGCATCATCCTTCATAGACTAAAAAGAAACATCAGCAAATACAGAGACTGTAATCAGCAACTCCTCCTTATATATGATTTCTGTTCTTATGGTTTGCAGATAAATGTCAGTGTGGAATAAATGTATGGACTACAGAATGAAATTGTCTCCTCTTATTTGACTATTTGTTTTTGTGACAGAACACTTTCAAATCAATTAATTGTTTGTAATGAAAAAGTAGATATTTAATCAGTAAATGTGTAGACCTAACATGAAATCAGTAAAACAAAACTGTTTTTATTTTTTTATTTGGTACTTACGTATTATCGCAACCAGATTTATGTGGTAATGCTGGTTGCTTCTGTTTAGGTCAAGTAGTAGCAGTGCAGTGTTATGAAGGTTAGAGACGTGTTCTTTAATGTTTTTGTACTTTTAGGAAGGTTTATCATTGAAATGACTCAAAAAAAATAAGGTTCTAAAACAGGTTTCCCCTTTTTTACCACTAGCATCTCCTGTCAGTTAAGCGAGTCCCATTCTACTGCGAATGTGTTCCTTCCACATTGTGTAGTTGGTGAAGTAGGAAATCTCTATTTTCAAACCTGCATTATTTATCAGCCGTTCCAATGATGAAGCTACCTAAGTCCACCAAACCTGTTTCTAACCTTCATAATACTGTCATACATCCAAAAAAAACAAAAAGGTAATGCTGAAGAAGTAGTAGTCCTTCACCACAAGGAACTGCAGTACAAAGTAATCCTTTCCACAGATCGTACGCTAACTCCTACACTCCTTTCAGCCCAACACACGTACACACGCAACCACTGCGATTGCTGAATTCAATGCTTGACGTCTTTAAAGAACGCTACCCACACACCTCAAAATTATAAGTCTTACTAGTTTTTTAAATCCCCCACCGATATCCTCAGAAGACTTTCTGCCAGTCTACCCTTCCACATCACACTTCAGTGCGGCCATTTCAGTAAAAGTGAAGAAAGTAAAAGATGTCGCAAAATCTGGTTGCGATAATACGTAAGTAGCTTTTATTTTTACTGTATGTTTTACTAAATCATTAAATTATAATCTGTGGTAAACTATTAATACACTTGAGTGAAATAGTGAAGTGTCACTTTAAGAGCTTGGAATGATAAAACAACTACATCTGAGTGCTGTAAAGCAGTGACATCACCATGCTTCTTTTACTTTCATTATAGTCACTCTATTTGACTGTGGGAAAACACAGGCTTCAGAATTGCTTCATGAAGCTAGGGGAAATGTTCTAAAACAAAAAACAGTGTAATCAGCTCGCGATTTCGGCAGGAAACTAGAGAACGCAAGTGTGGTGCTTCTGACTTTTTGTGTGTAGCTCAAGCTTCCTGGCTTACTCTGTTCATTTTTATGAAATGTATTTAAAAAAAAAACTTTCTTTAAGAAAACTGTCATAAATACTGTATACATGAGTTACTATACATCTTAAAACAGCACATTTTGTGTGTAAATCATGTACTCTAAAAACTAATTATTTATCTATATTAAACACATTATTAAAGCTTTGTTAGAAGAGAAGTAAGGTTATCAACTATAAATATAAGTAAAGAGTCAACATTCAAATTACACTATTAGTATAATCTCCAGCCCAACCCAAACACAACTATCCCCAGTTTTCATTCAATTTCTTGGTGTATATTAGGTAACCCATAAGCATTGTTAACAAGGATAACAGTTCATATACTTATGACTGTATTGTCTTATTTGATTTAAGTACTAATGCTGGTTATACATTCAAAGTAATAAAGATAAATTAATATGAGTTACCTTTTCCTGATGGTGTAGAGTGCTGAAGATTTATGCTTCCCTATCCATAAAGTGCAGGTGCTTAATAATGCAAAACATTTTATTTTAACAAGTAAATAATGAAAGTCATTTGTCCTTCATTTGTTTACTTTTCTTTCATGTTGTCTGTCAGTTATTCTTCTCAGCTTGATGTTTGAGGCTAGGTCCCAAACTCCAATGCTTTACAGTTATGAACACATAAAAATATGACTGTAAATAACTCCATGTTATGGTTACTAAAGGAATTTTGTACTTCACCTATTACACCTAAACATATGGTTTGTTACCCATTAAACATTATTATTAGCTATGGTAACTTTATCCTCATGCACCCTAAGTATAGGGAATGGAATTTTATTATATTCCCTATAATGTATACTCAGGGTATGCTTTTGTCATCTACTTCTGAAGGAACTCATTTAGCTATAGATAATGATCTAAAGTACTGGTATCAGTTGATATCTCATAATAAAGTTAAAAATCTAGATTTTTTAAAACAAGAATTTGATCTAAGAGAAACTTGCTGGTTAGAGGTTCAGACCTTTAGACAACATCTCATTAATAAAATAGATCTAATGTCTATAACAGTTAAAGAATCTATTCCAACACTGATTGATTACTTGATATTAAATTTACAACATAAAGTTTCTGATAAAGGTAAACTTTCATACATACATAAAATTATCAGACAAGAAACATTTAACAGTGTAGATTCATACTGGAATTATTTCACTTCTATTAATGGGGACCCACCAAATCAACAAGATAAACAATATATATTGGAATCTGCTTATAGAACTACGTCTTCCATTGTCTGGAGACTTTATACATGGAAATTTTTACATAGATCTTTTTATACACCTTTGATGATGAATAAAATAAATAATAAAGATAATTTATGTAAGAGATGCAATGTAGAAATTAATGCTGACTGGGCTCATATGTTTTATGACTGTATAAAATTGAAAGAATACTGGAAGTCAATTAATGAATTTTGCAGGCTCTTTTACAGATAATTTCATTATCTCTAAATCTCTTATATTATTCAACACACCTGTACCTCAAAGTGTTAAAAGGTCAAGCTTCCCTTGTTATGGTCTATTCTAGCAGTGGCTAGGAAAATAATAACTAGAAATTGGATTTCAGATACACCTCCTTCGTTCAATGAATTTAAAAATGTTATGAATATAGTGTGCCATATGGAAATAAACACAATTAGGACAAGAACAAATAGAAAAACATCTTATTATATTGTATGGGATAATTTACAAAATTTGTTAAAAAAATTTTAATTTCAATAGCATGGTATTTTAGTTTAATTAATTGATCTGATTGTAGTGGATGTCTTTGTAAATACTTTAGTTGTTTTGTTGAATGTTATAATAATACCTATTTTAATTACTTGTATAAAATTGTTATGATATTTCTCTTATATGTTAAAACAATAAACCTGTTTTAAAAAAGAAAATGTTTCCCGATACTAAATCTGTTCCACTTGGTACTTTACTTCACACTTTGTCTTTTCTAATACTTCATGCAAATCTGTTTCATAGCAGTGAAACATGCAAATAAACCAAAAACATAGTTTTTACTTCTGTGCCTTAAATCAGTCACATACAGGTCAATAGAACCTTGTAGATTCTTATTTAGAGTAGAAGACAAATGCTGAATATTGAGCAACTTTTTATTATTATTATTTTTATTGATCTCAATACTCTTCTTTAGTTAGGTTAAAAGTATTAAAGACCGCAATTGCATCATCACTTGCTAGCTGGAGAAATGTTTCAACCTGAACATCTTTACTGCCATTAGGCTGATATGAAATGATGTGTAATGATAAAAGTTTCACATCTACTGCTTCCACATTTCTGCCATCTTTCCATGATAAGAAAATAATATTGGCAGAGTAAGTTGTGCTGATCAACCTATGACACGTCATGAAACTGGTACTCATATGAGGTTAGATCCCAGCAAGATGTTTTTGTCCAACATTACCTGTAGGGGGAGGGGCAATCAGAAACAATGTACATAAACTGAGAGGATTACGCTCATAGTCCAACTGATTTAGTAAAAGGGGTGGGAGAAGTTTTATGAGATAGGGAGACTGACAGGAAATTTTAGTTGGGAGGTTAGAATTTTGATGGGAAGAGGGTAGAAACAGAGAGAAAATGAGGAAGGAGATAGTTAGAAAAAGGAATTTGGAGTTTTCTATCTCTTGCCATGGACATTGTGAAAATATTTCACATGGCAGTGCTCAAGTGACCAATCAAGATCAGGTACTAGATAGTGGTATCTGTTTATAACGTAAAAAGGGTTTCTGTGTATTGCAGGAGGTAGGTAGGTTGAATTAAATTTGGGGGCAGAAAATATTTAGCTGTGTAGACAGCTGCTGGGCCAACCTCGTGGCAATGGCAGGGTGTTCAAGTGGGTATAGCAATTATGCTTGGGGAATGATAGTGGGTTGCATGTCAGGCTGGTCATGCTTAGGGTTTGTGAAGTGGTTCCTATCTATTCCACTTCCTGAACTGGCAGCAGTAGCTTCTTGCTGCAACTATTCATCCGGGAGTTTTCTTGTTATATTGTTTCCCTGTCTGTGGTGACATTTTGAAAGGGGCTTCACTTTCTTCCTATATCTGTATAGATCACAGCACATGCAAAAGAGAAGGGGAAATGCTGTATGCTCAGTAGTTGGAATATGGCTTGCAAGTGTACCTGATTTGGCAGGAAGTCCATGATGATGCCAGTGGTTAAGTGGTAACATTTTGTTTCTGGGAAATCACTGAAGATTACAGCCAGTCAGTGATGCCAAATGTTAAGATTTTCATACATTGAAGTTGTGCAGGCTGGAAAGAGGAGACAACCCTGATTCTATTACCTGTTAATTGACCAGAGTAAAGCAGGTAAGTATCATCATCCCTGTGGCTGCAAGTTTATGGTATATGGCAAAATAGGTTTTGCATGTGTGTGTGTGTGTGTGTGTGCGTGTGTGTGCGTGTGTGTGCGTGTGTGTGCATGTGTATGTGTGTGTGTGTGTGTGTGTGTGTGTGTGTGTGTGTGTGTGTGTGTGTGTGTGTGTGTGTGTGTGTGTGTGTGTGTGTGTGTGTGTGTGTGTGTGTGTGTGTGTGTGTGTGTGTGTGTGTGTGTGTGTGTGAGAGTTAATTTCTGTTCATGTGTAGGTCACAGCATCCATGTGTGGTTATATGGCTTGATTGTAAAGGTACTGGGGTCAAACAGTTCAAACTACTTATTTGAGTAATTTTGTGGTCCACAACCTTTATAACCAACTATATAACGCATATAAACACAAAACATAGAAACAACCAAATGAAAATGTCCAGATAGAAATACAACAACCAGAAACCAGGATCAGTCAACAGAATTTATTCTCTCTCCAGCACTTCGGCACAAGCCTTCAAGGAGTACAAAAAAACTATAAAATAACACACACACACACACACACACACACACACACACACATATATATATATATATATATATATATATATATATATATATATATATATATATACATACATCAAAACTTTCCAATTACATTCAAGATTCAATCCCAAAGGGGATATAGTATTAAACTTTAAAATATACAGACACTCTTTATAGTTATTCTTCTCAGCTTGATGTTTGTGGCTAGGTCCCAAACTCCAATGCTTTACAGTTATGAACACATAAAAATATGACTGTAAATAACTCCATGTTATGGTTACTAAAGGAATTTTGTACTTCACCTATTACACCTAAACATATGGTTTGTTACCCATTAAACATTATTATTAGCTATGGTAACTTTATCCTCATGCACCCTAAGTATAGGGAATGGAATTTTATTATATTCCCTATAATGTATACTCAGGGTATGCTTTTGTCATCTACTTCTGAAGGAACTCATTTAGCTATAGATAATGATCTAAAGTACTGGTATCAGTTGATATCTGATAATAAAGTTAAAAATCTAGATTTGTTAAAACAAGAATTTGATCTAAGAGAAACTTGCTGGTTAGAGGTTCAGACCTTTAGTCAACATCTCATTAATAAAATAGATCTAATGTCTATAACAGTTAAAGAATCTATTCCAACACTGATTGATTACTTGATATTAAATTTACAACATAAAGTTTCTGATAAAGGTAAACTTTCATACATACATAAAATTATCAGACAAGAAACTTTTTACAGTGTAGATTCATACTGGAATTATTTCACTTCTATTAATGGGGACCCACCAAATCAACAAGATAAACAATATATATTGGAATCTGCTTATAGAACTACGTCTTCCATTGTCTGGAGACTTTATACATGGAAATTTTTACATAGATCTTTTATACACCTTTGATGATGAATAAAATAAATAATAAAGATAATTTATGTAAGAGATGCAATGTAGAAATTAATGCTGACTGGGCTCATATGTTTTATGACTGTATAAAATTGAAAGAATACTGGAAGTCAATTAATGAATTTTGCAGGCTCTTTTTACAGATAATTTCATTATTTCTAAATCTCTTATATTATTCAACACACCTGTACCTCAAAGTGTTAAAAGGTCAAGCTTCCCTTGTTATGGTCTATTCTAGCAGTGGCTAGGAAAATAATAACTAGAAATTGGATTTCAGATACACCTCCTTCGTTCAATGAATTTAAAAATGTTATGAATATAGTGTGCCATATGGAAATAAACACAATTAGGACAAGAACAAATAGAAAAACATCTTATTATATTGTATGGGATAATTTACAAAATTTGTTAAAAAATTTTAATTTCAATAGCATGGTATTTTAGTTTAATTAATTGATCTGATTGTAGTGGATGTCTTTGTAAATACTTTAGTTGTTTTGTTGAATGTTATAATAATACCTATTTTTAATTACTTGTATAAAATTGTTATGATATTTCTCTTATATGTTAAAACAATAAACCTGTTTTAAAAAAGAAAATGTTTCCCGATACTAAATCTGTTCCACTTGGTACTTTACTTCACACTTTGTCTTTTCTAATACTTCATGCAAATCTGT
>NC_056728.1:1914701589-1914711589 GCF_019279795.1 Protopterus annectens
CTCTGATTTTATTTCGGAACTTATTTCTATCTTTGACAATTGTGGTTGAAATGTTATGAGCTACAATATCAACAACAATGAAATAAAAATCACAAGGAGATATAGAGAACATTAATAAAGCTATAACAAAATACAAATGACTTGTTTAATACAGTAGATGCTATAAAGAATGAATATGAGAATGTTTTTGAAAAAAGTTGACACTAGGTGTAAGGATATAAAAAGAACAGGAATCCCAGGGAAATTTAAACAAACAAAAACATATAAAAATCAAAACCCACTATCCCAGACCTAGAATGGGGAAATGGAATGGGAAGAAGAAATGGAGGAAGAAGATAATTTTGGAGGAGAATGGGGGAAAAGGACATGGAAGAATAGCTTTGAGAGACTAGGGTCTACCCCCTGAGGCGTGTCAGAGGGGGGAGGGGGAGGAGCTCATGCAGCAGACAACTCAAAACTACAGGGGAGGGGTTGGGGAGATTTACTAGGGAGATTTTATTAGATGACACAAGAAGGATTGAACAGGAACACCGGTGAGTTTTCACGGGTTTTACCTATATATTTATATAGTTCAATATATATATAACTATTCCAGTGTTTTTTCCAAAGGCTGCTGGTTTTAACCTTTTTTTCCAAAGAAACTTCACTTTTGAAACTGGAATTGTTTAAAACTTATGGAGGACAACAAACTTTTTCGAAAAGTCCAGTGATCCAGGTTTATTAGGAAGAGAAAAAGCATTTTTTCCAGGACAAAAGTCAGATTATCAACTTACCAAAAGTTTTCATTGAGAAAAGTACGAGGAAGAACCTGAAGCTCAGAACAACTTGAAAATTTTTAGTTAGAAGAGTTAGAGGCACTAAAATAAGGAATCACACTTGCGTTTAAAGAACTTTTCATTGAGACTTAGCAGGAGACAAAAAACACTTTGAGAACTATTTAAATGTGAACATGGCTGATATGTGAAACCAGACAAGGGGAGGGTGGTAGTCATGGACACAATACAGTGCGAAGGAACATGTCTTACTTACTATATGATTCTGAAATGTACACCAGGGTAGGAGGGATCACACAACACAAAATATAGAAAGATTCATCTTTATTAAATGACGCATGTGATGGATCAAGTTCAGCCAATCAAGACAAAAACAAATTTTTTGTTTTGTATGGAAACCAAAGATTCCTGCAAAATGTTCTAAAAGAAAGTCCACAAAAATACAACAGCAGACACCCCTTCAGGCTATTGTGAAAGCTGAAGGAGACTTTAACACAGTTGATTTTTGAATTAGATTGATTACGGTGGGCTTGAAGTAATTTCGAGGAAGTGAAAATGTTCTAAAAGACTCCTTGGACTGTTGAAGGATTGGCCTTCAAAAATATAGTGAAAGCGTCTCACATTTGGAGACTATAGATGATAAATTTGTTGGGTTGCATGTGCAAAAATAATTTCTTCTTATCATGGCTTATAGAAAAGAAAATTGAAAGTAAAAAGGGGCACAACACACACCCATTTTGTCAATGCTTTGGCATTCAGATGATTTATGTGTTAAAAGCAATTTCACTTCTTGAGGGTACTTTCAAACAAGAACTCCTGTTGCAATCTAAGGGTACCTAGATGATTTATGTTTATGTATCATGGCTTATTAGATGTTCCTGACACCTTCTCAATTGAATGTTAATGAAGGAATGCTCCTATACAAATAATTTCTATTCTGATTTATGTTTTCTGGAAAGTAGTAGGGAAAACTTTTAACAAGAGACTGGCCTTTGTTAATAACACCTCCACATTCAGGAAAGAAACTTTTAGGAAACAGAATTTTTAAGTTCTTTATTGCCCATGTTCATTGAGAGACAAGAAGAGGAAAGGTGTGGAGGAAGAATTTTCAGGAAAAGAAACTTTCTTATTCCTATCTGCACTTAGAAAGTTATCACTGGAGATTTTTAGAAGTTGTGGTGAATGGGCAACTGGGGCCTTAAATATAAGAATATGTTTCTCGGACAACAAAGCTTTCCTGACTTAAACTCTATTTCCATAAAGGGACACCAAAATTTTCACCTACCCTTTAGAGAGGGTTTTAATAATAAACCATTGGAGGAAGGATTGATATAAAAGATCAGACACCTCTGCCTTGGGAAGAAATACAGAAAAAGCTATCACTCATACTTCAGGGTTTTGAGGTCATCTTGAACGAAGGGGGAAGGGTTAAAACTGCCCTTCAGTATTAAAAATCTGGATATCCAAGATTAGCTTGAAATAAGAGAGAAAACAAACTTTCAGTTTAATTCAGATCTTGAATGTATTTTTGACAATGAATTAACCCAATAATATAAGTAGCTTAAAACTATCAAAAATTACACTGAAAAAGGAAGAAAAACAATGTGTGTAACAATTATATCAAATCCAAGAAGATGACAAAGAAGTGTAAACATATGTAAATATTATGTGAATTTGATTTGTAGGGATAGTATATGAGATTAGAAGCAAGGAAACAGACCCTCCAACTAAATACATTAGCCAATTGTGACACTAAAGGCATATAACATTTAGCGACACCAAAAAATGTGTCACTCTTTCATAATTGGAAGAGTGACTAAAGCTCAGACAGAATGCGGGAAGCACTTATATGATAAGCTTTATCAGGTTGTACTGGCAGCCCTTTTAGATGCGAACAAAATGTAACACCACAGGCTACTCATTTTTGTTGGCCCCTCTTTTTCAACTGTGGGCTGAGAGGGGGATTTGGGAGAGACTTGGCTGGTATTAAGTTGTACTTGGCAAGATGTTGTCTGGCGAATGCGTAATTTTGGACTCTGAATGACATTATCATTGGCCCAGTTTTAAAGATGAGTGCTGCCAAGCTTTGATTTAATGAAGTTCTTCCTTGGTCTATTAAATATATATTCACTGTGTTGAAATTTTAATGGTATTCTCAAATATACTAAATTGTATTTTTCAGCTTAAAAAAGTTTAGTACTCAATTATGTGAAATTAACTTAATTTAAACACTCATATGTACATTTATAATATTAAACCTACAAGTCTGATAAACATGTTATATAGTTTAATTTTCATGTATAACATTTGAAAGTATAGAAAAGTTTTTAAAATTTTTTATTGTTGCTACATTAAATATATACTAAATATGTATTAATTTGAGTATATATATGGTTTCTTAGTTAATTGTATTCATTTTGCAAGTGTTTTTAACATGGCTTTCATTTTGGTCATGTATTGTGTTTGGTTTCTTGGTGCTTGTGTTGCTGTCACATGAAGATGGTAGCACCACAATGGCAGACATTTGGTTCCAGGCTTCTTGTCCTTCAAAATATGTATGCTAAAGCAATGTCTGTCTGTTTGTAACTTTACTAATGTTATAAGGGCAACAGTTTGAAGGATACTTGTGCTGGTTTTATTTCCCCTCATTATTTCGTTTTATCCAGAATTCCAGATTTGTAGTAACTACAGAGGGATAAAACTAATCAGTCACAGCTTGAAGTTATGGGAAAGAGTAGTGGAATCTAGGTTAAGAAGGGAGGTGATGATTAGCGATCAGCAGTATGGTTTCATGCCAGGAAAGAGCACTACAGATGCGATGTTTGCTCTGAGACTGTTGATGGAGAAATATAGGGAAGGTCAGAAGGAGTTGCATTGTGTCTTTGTGGACTTGGAGAAAGCATATGACAGGGTGCCTAGAGAGGAGTTGTGGTATTGTATGAGGAAGTCAGGAGTGGCAGAGAAGTATGTAAGAGTGGTACAGGATATGTACAAGGGTAGTGTGACAGTGGTGAAGTCTGCAGCGGGAGTGACTAATGCGTTTAAGGTGGAGGTGGGATTACATCAAGGATCAGCTCTGAGCCCTTTCTTATTTGAATGGTGATGGACAGGTTGACAGATGAGATCAGACAGGAGTCCCCGTGGACTATGATGTTTGCAGATGACATTGTGATCTGTAGTGAGAGTAGGGATCAGGTTGAGGAGACCCTGGAGAGGTGGAGATATGCTCTAGAGAGGAGAGGAATGAAGGTCAGCAGGACTAAGACAGAATATATGTGTGTGAATGAGAGGAAGGATAGAGGAATGGTGAGGATGCAGGGAGTAGAGTTGGTGAAGGTGGATGAGTTTAAGTACTTGGGATCAACAGTTCAGAGTAATGGTGAGTGTGGAAGAGAGGAGAAGAAGAGAGTACAGGCAGGGTGGAATGGGTGGAGAGGAGTGTCAGGAGTGATTTGTGACAGACGGGTACCAGTAAGAGTGAAAGGGAAGGTCTACAAAAGGGTAGTGAGACCAGCTATGTTGTATGGGTTGGAGATGGTGGCATTGACAAAAAGGCAGGAGTCAGAGCTGGAAGTGGCAGAGTTAAAGATGTTAAGATTTGCACTGGGTGTGACAAGGATGGACAGGATTAGGAATTAGTATATTAGGGGGTCAGCCCAGATTGGACGCTTTGGAGACAAAGTCAGAGAGGTGAGATTGTGTTGGTTTGGACATGTGCTGAGGAGGGATGATGGGTATATTGGGAAAAGGATGCTAAGGATGGAGCTGCCATGGAAGAGGAAAAGAGGAAGGCCTAAGATAAGGTTTATGGACATGGTGAGAGAGGACATGCAGGCGGTTGGTGTGACTGAGCAATATGCAGAGGACAGGAAGAAATGGAAACAGATGATCCACTGTGGCAACCCCTAATGGGAACAGCCGAAAGAGAAGGAGATCCAGAATTCCAGATTATGTTGGTTGAGAGGTGGGTATAAGGGTAAGCTATGGCAGATGTCTGCACAGCATAGTTTGCTTATCGATGGGAGGTAGGACAAATCCAGAATATTCAAAGACAATCAAGGGCACGTTTAAAGTATCAGTACTACTAACTTAAGAAGTTGGCAGAATAAGGGAAGCATTTGGTATGTAGTTTGTGATGTAAAATAAGCCTATAACTGTTATTATTGGCATTGCTGTTTTTAGTGCAATCCAGAACATTTTCTTTCCAAATTGTCAGTTTTGGAAGGATTAGAAGGGACAGAGCAAGGTTTTAAACTAAATTCAGGAATGTCCCTGAAATCGGGGACAGTTGAAGGTACACTCCATAGCAGTAAGGGTGATGGGTAGTAATACTAGGAGGCTTGATAGCAGGTGATGAGAGGAATTCCAGGATACCAGTATGAATGGTGTACTTTGGAAAAAAGTTGTGGAGCGGGAGAAGGATCAAGTACTTCCTTTGTTAGTTTATTTTCTGATAATAGGAGAAACTCAGAGATTTGAGAGACAGCAATGCCTGGCTCTGGTATGATCAGTGTTTCCGGACATTGAAGGTACTGGATATGTCTTTGTGGCAGGAATGTAGGCATGCATTTACCTGGTTAGGAATGATGACTGATTAAGTCAGGAGAAGGGACTATTGCAGTTCAAGAGGGAGAAGATTACAGAATTAGAGCATGTTGGGCTTTCAGTATATATGGGTGCTCATGGTCAGTGTACAGCTTTGCACATTTTTGCTCAGTCTTTGGAAAGGAACATAGTGGCAACTAGATGGTAGTACAAAGAAAGTGGCTAGCAGTCCATGGCCTGCTTACTTCGTAATAGGGCCAGAGAATTGATGTGTCAGTCTGCTTCTTCTACAGAGGAAGAGGTAACTTTAGGGCTGTTAGAGATGCATTGCACTTTTGTGGGGGTACCAGGACACCAGTCAATCACTGTCCTATTAATGTAGGGCCTTTGCAGCTAAGGTTGGAGCATTACCAAGAATAGGCAGCAGCCTCATAGTTGATGACAGGTTTCTATAAAGGATTTCCATTCATTCTTAGGTAGGAGGTTCTGGCAAGGTGTGTAATAAGTTGTAATCAGTTAAGGGTCAGGAGGCAGAAGTGCAGGCTTTATTAGATAAAGTGTTTCAGGTAATTGGGGTAATGGGTACTTTTTGGCATCACCATTTTCTTCATTTATGATCTCGCTATTGGGGCTGGTGGCAAAAAAAAAAAAAAAACTGGACACGTTTTGTTTGATTCACCACCTTACATTTCTGGTTGGTCACTCATTTAATGGCCACATTCATAAGAAGATGGTATGTGTTCAGTACACATTTTTAGATAATATGGTGCTGGTTATTTGATCTTTCATTGATGGTAACCATTTGAAATTTCTGGCCCTACTAGAGTGAGTCCCAAAACACAGAGACTGAATGGCTGAAAAAATAGACTTTTATACTAAGATCAAGACTGCCATTTCTTACAATTTCTCCTCTGAGGTATGGCTTTCTCAGAGTTGGTATATATAGGTTTGGGGGGATTAAAGGAGAAGTGCAATCTTCAAAATGTGCTCTTTTCCTGTTTTTTTTTTTTTTTGGCTTGTCAGCGCTCAGCATTTCAATTGCCCATATTTCAATGGTGAGCCTATATTGACCCATGACTGGTAAGGCTTGACACTTAGTCATCTTTTAACTTGTTTCCAATAAGGGAACACAACTGGTCTAAACTGCATATGATGTTGGATGAAAATATTATTTTAACAAAGCCATGCCTGTCAGCTGTGCAGTAGTATATGCTACTTTTGAGAAACTTAATTCAGTGCTGTAGTCAATGTGGGAGAAGTGTAACCTGAAGCTGATCGCAGTTCATTATCTGGATTATTTATTACCACTGAGAGAAGGTAAGCAAGGGGTGGCTAAGGAATTGCAATTCTTTTCAAATCTGTGTAATGATTTGGTGGTGCCTTTGGCTAAGGATATGCAGGAAGGGCCAGCTGTGGTGTTTTTGGGGTTTGCTGGTTAGTACTGGCAGAGGATATTTCCATTTGCCACAGGATAAGTAAATGAAGTTGAAGGGAAAAATCAGGGACTGGTTAGGTTCTCCAAAAACCACTGTGAAGGAAGTGATGGAGTTAAGTAGTTTGTTAAATTCTGCATGTAGGGCCATAGCACCAAGCAGGGCATTTACTAGAACACTGGTAAATATGTAGGAGAATTGCAAAAAAAAGCATCACAGATTGAGAGCAAAGAAGTCAGTCAATGAGGATTTAATGATTTGGAGTGAATTTTTAGAGTACTTTATTGGTGTGGTGATGTGGCAAAAAGATAGGGACTCTTCAGGTGATTTACAGTGATATGACTGGGGGGGTTGCATTTGGGATAATACATTCAAGGAAAATGGCTTGCTGTTGTTAGGACAGATTAATATTTAGAAGAAGTAAGGAAGGATCTTACTTTTTTAGAGTTAATGCCCATTTGGGCATTATCAGTGGTGTGGCAGCAGAACTTGGCAAACAGCAAAGTATATTTTCATTCAGACAATGTGGCAATGGTCTAGGTTTTGGCTAAGAAGTCTACAAGATCAGTCTCAGTGCAAGTATTGTTAAGGAGATTGTTCTACAATACCTTAAGATTATCTTGTCTGTCCTGTTAGTATGCATCTGGCTGGCTGAATGTATTCTCTGATGGTTTGTCTCAATTTCAGTTTCACGTGTTTAGGGCTGTTGTTCCAAAGGCAGAAGTAGAGCCTTTAACAGATGCTTAAATGGTGCTCTGCAACAGGGTAGTTGGTGGAGCAGTGCTGGACTGTCACTACTAGGAAAATGTTTAGTGCTGCATTGACAGCATTTCCATTTTTGTTGGGGGTTTGCCAGTACATGATAGTTATCGGTCAGTAGATCTCCTGACCAAGTATGTGGTGTACAGTTTGTTGAAGAGGTAAGGGAGGTTAGTGTAACTGCAAACTTTTCAGGTTGTATTGACTGGATGAAGCATTACATATGGTAAAACCTGGGAGAGGCTAAATAGTTCAACAATGGATGATTGTTTGCCAGTTGTCAGGAGTTTTTTAAGGTTGCTGTTGAAAGGGTTGCAGGGTGTGCCACCTTTGGTAGAATCACGTATATCGTTGGCCACATTTTTATTATTTCTTTATGAAGGGATTTTTTGTATTAGAGAACTGTTAAGGAAATTGATGTAGGCTGATGTGTGCATAACTTGATGGCTGTTTTAGTTTGGTTAAGTCAATCTAAGATCAACCACGTAGGTAAAATACATCAGACAGTATTACTGCACAATAATGAGAACCTGTTGTGTCTGGTGTAGTGGAGTTTGGCAGAGTTTACCACTTGGTTGGAAGAGTTTTTTTTTTTTTTTTAATTTGTTGGGCACTCCTTTGGATGTGAGATATTTTGATGCACTTTAGAAAAATGTCCTTTGAAGAGTCAGGGAGTTATTGATGAGCAGCAATCATCACATTCTTTTTGAACTGGCAGGTAGTCTGACATAGCTTATGAGGATAGGTCAATTTATATGACTAAAAGGGAGGGCAGGTAGGTCTCTAATGGTGTTAAAGCTTATTTAAGATACTGAATGTATACTGGGGTGTAATCTGTTTGCATTGTAGAGCAATGTCAGTTGATCAATATGGACTGTAATTATATACATTGGGCACCAATGTGAGCTGTGGTTAGACCTGCTGGAGTTTTCTTGTGAACTGATCACAGTCAATGGAATATATGTAGGAAAGGATTTAGAAGAATACAGTGGGATCAGTCAGTGGTAATGGATGAATTGCAAATATTGGTGACAAATCCAGAAATTGTAATGCAACATTTAGAGAGGTCATGATTTGGGGGTTATCCAAAGTGTCACCTACTTTCATGGTTGATTGTACATGCTTTGTTGCTGCTTCAACAAAGGTTTTCAGGAGCAATTGCTTGATCTGCCATCATTCACAGGGAAATATGGAGAGGTGCAGTCAGGGCAGCTGCAGGGGTGGCAAACAGATTTATTAATTAGAGGTTTACAAGGGATGCCACATCATTAGGTTTTATGATTTTATAAACACTGGGAATGTAATTAATTAGATCCTATATGATATTAAGCTGATGGGGTGTAGTTGAATAATGTTGGCCTAAATCTTTTAAATGTTCATATGTCACATTTTGTTAAAGCCCTGATATATAACAGGGAATTTTTCTAGCTCTTATTTAAGTGATTCATCCAGGAAAGAAAATGAGGGAACAGGCTGCCTTGGTGGATGGTGACAATTTGTCTCCAATTCTCCATTTCTTTCCTGTTTGGAGAAGAAGTAAGAGTGAAAAGGACTGGATGCTGCTCTGAAGCATGTCGTGATTTTGGTAGCAAGCTGTATATAGTTATACTGCTTGGTATGTTAGTTAATTGCATTGTAGGTGAGCTGTAATGAACATGCCTGACGGTTATGTACTGAATTCGCAGGTGAGTGGTTTCAGCACACCACATGAACATGACATGTTATATGATTGTGTTCTGATTTCTGAAGAATGAAAGCTTGCATACTTTATATAATTTCTTAATAAACATTGTTCTTACTGCAATATGATGTGTTTCTTGGTTGTGTGTGAGGGCTCATGATCAAAAGAAGTTAATACAGTCTTTGAAGAGTCTAGAATTCACTGTGCTATTAATATGAAAAGATACAGTAAAGTCATCCATGATGTTTGACTGAAATAAAGTGTGTTGAGGCTTTTTTTTTAACTTCTTTGAGTTATGGTGGTATTCATAGTCCCAAGGTATGCGCTTTCATAGCAGTTACTCCTAAAGAGCACCTCTATGTCTATATGCAACTAATCAAAGGTAATTTGTGCAAGTAAATGCAAATGCTTTTGGTAAAAAATGCCTACTTTTGTGAAATGTATAAACTTGCTGATGTTAAACCTTAAGTATGTGTGAAGTATGTGCTTATATAATTGCAAAGTATTTTGGGATTATGGATGAATGTGATTATGCAAAAGCATGTTTGAAGTATTGACACATATTTAAGCTAAGTGGCACACAGTGTAGCTATTTATAGTAATTGGTTTAAAAAATATAAGGAGGTTTTAGATGTTTTCCTATAGGGGTATCCTTATGTGGGCTCCCTGATTTTGTATTTAAAAGAATGGGAAGGGGAAAATAGGGAAGACTGAAATGGTGAGACATAGCAAAGAGGGAAACAGAAGGAATAGATAAAGAGGGTTGTGCTGGATGAAGTCGGAGAGGAAGAAACTATATTTTTGGTGAG
>NC_056728.1:1914716589-1914799089 GCF_019279795.1 Protopterus annectens
GATTGTGAGGAATGCCACACGGACCACCAGGGATTTTCATATATTAATTTATTATGTTGTAGGGCCAGGACAGGATAGTGTATCAGGAAAGGACAGTGTATGTGTACACTCCAACATACTGGGCTAGCGGGATTGCACAGAATGCCAAATAGACAACCAGGGTTTTTCATATATTATTGTATGTGTTGCAGACACAAGACAGGACAGAGTATGCAGTGCTGGGTATTGTGGAATCCCATTCTAGGCAGTCTGTACAAGCTGTGTCAATGATCTGTAAGGGTACATGGATTGCCATTTATAAGAGACAGTCATGGGAAGTGTATTTATTGAATAGGGACACAAAGATGAAGTTTAGGAATGAACACCGGAAAGGAGGACAGGTGAAACACGGTAATGTACAGCACATGAGGAAATGTAAAAGGAAGACAGTTGCAGCAGGAACACTAATCACATTGCCACATGGCACAGTATGGACTGCACAGTGATAAATGTATATGATGCGACTATCACACAAGGTGACATAACAGTGGAGGATGTCTGTGTGATATAGGCATCCAGACATGAACAGTGGAGAGGGCATGTATCAAAGGTGTTAAATACAATTGGGGTTGGGTGCCTATTGTGAAGACTTACAAACTGATTTGTCTGAGTATGCCTGTATTGTCAGCAGAGGCTTCCAACAAGTAGGACATAGATACAGGCTCATGGCCAATAGTAAAACCAACATGCACAATCACATACAATATCAGAATAATACCACCAGTATTACCCATGTCTCCGACACAGTATATGTGTTTCTGAATGAGCACAAATGATTCTACACCAACACACTTGTACAACTCTTAGGACATGTCAGCAATCTATGAGTGTAATCAAGCACACTCTCCTGACACTAACATATGCAGGAGGTGTGAGGAGACACATTTGACATTATGATCACTGCAGGCTAGTTGACCGGTGTGCAGGGCAGATATATATATATATATATATATATATATATATATATATATATATATATATATATATATATATATATATATATGGCACAATTTGCACTGCCATGAATGTAAACCATGCCATCAATGTTGTTAAACAGCTATGTATGTCATGAGTGCATCACCAAAATAGGTATCTCATATATATATATATATATATATATATGGCACAATTTGCACTGCCATGAATGTAAACCATGCCATCAATGTTGTTAAACAGCTATGTATGTCATGAGTGCATCACCAAAATAGGTATCTCCTCCAAAAAAAGGAAGCCAATCTGGTGGTCCCCTGCCATAAATAAACTTTACAACAAAAGGAAGAAACTGTTGCAGAAAAGTAGAAAATTCCAGGATGCAAAAAACTCCCTTACCAGGCTTAGTAAGAAGCTGAGATCCTTCATAAAATCCTTCAAAGCTAGATACGAAAATAAAATTGCCAAAAATTCCAAAGACAACAACAAGGCATTCTATAGCTATGTCAAGAATCTAAATGGCAATGCTCAGATCTGCTCTGAGCTACAACAGAATGGTATTAAACAAACTGATCCCAAGGATATTGCCAATATCCTGGCAGATTGATTCAGTGCTAACTTGACCCCCCCCCACCCCCTAAAGGGCCCATCTCAATACCGAAAGATTGTCAAATTCCAGTAATAATGGCCACACAGGTAAAAACCACACACTCCAAAGCTATGAATACAGCATCCATGGGACCAGACAACATCTTGTGCTGTGTACTACATGAACTACAAAATGAACTGGCACCTCACCTAAGTGTCATGTTTAATCATAGCCTCACCTCAGGCTTCGTGCTCACTGAGTGGAGCACAGCTACAGTTATCCCACTCCACAAGGTGGGATCCACCTTTGATCCTAGGAACTACCGCCCCATCAGTCTGATGAGCCTGATCCACAAGGCCATGGAATGTATTATCATGGAACTTATAAACCAAGACATTGGCAACCTTCAAACACTAGACCTCATGCAGTTTGGGTTCATGAAGGGCCAATTTTGTCTCCTGAACCTGATTGACTTCTTTGAATCAGTCTCCAGAGCCATGGACAAGGGTAAGGTGGTCCACACAGCCTATCTGGACCTCACCAAGGCCTTTAACACCATCCTCCACTCAGGAATCATAGATAAACTTAATAATCTGGGCATTAATCCCTACGTCACTCGATGGGTTGCCAGCTGGATTACTGACAGAACCCACACTGTAAAAGTCAAGTGTCAAGTGGAGTACCTCAGGGTTCTGTCCTGGGACTGCTCTTGTTTGGCATCTACTTCTCTGAATTACAGGCCAACACTATGGGACTCTGACTAACAAAGTTCACAGATGACTATTATTGAATCCCCAAATGATGTGGATATTCTACAAAAGGGCCTTACAGAAACAGATGCTTGGTGCCAGAGCCATGGGCTCAACCTCAATGCCAAGAAAGGTATAGTTATCCCCTTTGGGAAAAAACATGTACCTGTGAATTACCACATAGGTGGCAGTACACTAAACACCTAAAGTATGATGAGAGACTTAGGGACACAGGTGAACAGTGGTCTCACCTTCAATAACAACATCACCACAACAGTCAGGAAATCCTTTTATGTGGCACACCTCATCACTAAGGGCTTTTCTTCCAGAAAAAAGGAGGTCATTGTCCCACTGTACTCATCCCGCATTAGACCCATTATAGAATACAGTGACCCATTTGGTATGTACCTCTCAAGACATCTGCAACAACTGGAAAGGTCACAGAAATACCTCACTAAAAGAATCACACGTCTAAAGCAGATGCCCTATGCTGACCATCTAAAAACTTCCAGCTATACTCTGTCACATATCATCTACTCAGAGGCAATCTCTGCTTAACATACAAGGCCATGTCAAACCTAGAGCTGTTGGACATGCTACACTTAAAGAAATCCCAATCCCTCAGAGCCACACACTCCAAGGATCTAAACCTTATCATCAGAATGAACAAAACATGCTGGAATGATAGGTTCCTGACCCAGAGACTCCCCAGACTCTGGAATAAACTGTCCATACATGTCAAGCAGAGTGCCTCTTTGGCCCTCGTCAAAAGGAACCTTGACAATTGGATGGGAGATAGGAAATTCACCCCAGGGATCATGTCCATTGCCCTGCAAGACAGGAGTCCAGGGAAGTAAATATTGTGGGAAGAAATAGCCAGGGAATTGTTATGGCTAGGCTTGTATAGGCCTTAGGGCCGATAGTCTATTACCAACCTATGAACCTATGAACATATGCATGTGGTATTACACCTGGATGGGGGGGGTCTGTGTTGCAGACAGTAATGTTTACACAACATAACTAATACCTAGGTATGCACAAATGGATGTGTGACAGCTCACATTGACAAATGTAGTGCACTTCAGTTACACATCATTGGAAAATGTGCATGGAAGGACATGAGGAAGGGTGCATTGTACTCAGGAATTGGTGTGGTGAAGGCTGTGAACTATGAAGATATTATGACCTGTCATGTGGATGTCCTGCACATACTCAGTAGTTGTATTACATACAAGGGAGTACTCACCACCATGGACACTTGCTGGTGGACATTCAACATACAGGACACATAACAACAGGTCTGCTGATAGGGTGTGACAGCTACATGATCCTTGGTTTGTGCATTTGTTTGCATAAGAAAGCAAATACCGACATTCTTTTTCATCTTATGTGTTGTCATGGCTGTAGCAGCAATCTTTGATGTGCGTTGATACCGTCTGTATTATACCAATATCACAGTCGGAGTCAATGGCTGTCCACAATGTGTAGTCCTCCAGACAGCTATTGGGACACAGGATTTGTATGTCATTCTTGACATCTGTGATTTTAATTATGGACAGGAAATCTCCTAGCCAACAGCCCTGATGTATACACTTGATCACTAGACATGAGATATAGGTCACTTCATGCATTTCTACATATTTAGATGCCACATAAATGATTCACTGTTCTACTCACTTGGTGATATAGGTGTTGATGGGCACATCTGTCATAGTGGAGTAAATACCTTCATGTGGACTGCTGATGATTTGTCTTGGGCTGTTCAAGTTCCACAGTATGATGGTCTTTGAGGACATCTGACAGATGTAACAGACATAGATGTACCATCAAAAACTCACACATGAATGTTGCACACAGTCAGGATATTACTAGTGTCCATTTAGAGAAGGCCCATGATGACATGTTGGTCTACCTCAGAAATCAGGAGAGTCAGGATGTGTCTATACATGCATGCTTCAGGTGCTGTCCCCAGCCCACTCAAATGGATGCATGTTGATGTACACATTTCCATGGGAACACAGTCTATCTGGAGGTTGTATTGAAGTGTGCATCACACTGTGTCAGGTGAGTGTATGTTCTGAGTCATGCTATAGGTGATTTGTGATGTTATCACAGCCCAATGTTTGTGATAGATCTGCATGAAGGTAACACAGTGCATACTGCCTATCTTGATCTGTCCTAGGGTTTAGACACAATCCCCCCACTCATGTATCATTGACAAACTCTACCAGCTGGGGATTAACACTTATGTCACTAGATGGTTAACCAATGTCCTCACTGACAGACCACATACTGTGAAGGTTGATGAATCAACCTCTACCATTGCAGCTGTCACCACTGCTGTACCCAAGGATCTGTGTTAGACCCTATACTGTTTGGAATCTATTTCTCAACAGCCCAGGTACAGAATATGACATGTACCTTACCCAATTTGCTGAGTCATATACATTGGTTGCAATCATTGACTCCACCAATGATGCAACTATAGTACAAGAGGGGCTAACACATACAAATGATTGGTGCCAGAATCACATGGTCTACTAATAAATACACAATGTGTCAGGATTTTTGCCTTATGTAAAATGTAATTTCCTGGTTATTACACCATTGACAGCACTCCCTTCCATGCTGAAAGCAGTGGTGCAAGATTTGAGAATGCACATAGATAGCAATCTGAACTTTGACCAAGTATCTACAGTGATACAGAAAGGCTACATTGTGCACCTCAGAACTCAGGCCATTGTGTCTAGATCTGAGGAGGATATAGCAGCACTGTACTTAAACCTCATCTGAGCACTAATACAGTATAACGTTTCCTTTTGCATGTGCCTCACCAGACACCTGTAGCAGCTGGACAAACCATACAGGTCCAACAACCATGCCATGACATACGTGGATATACTGAAAGCCCTGTTTCCGAAATCTATATTGGAAAGGATGAGGTGACTTGTGCCTGGACTACAGGACATCTCTGATCCTGCCCTGATGTGTATACTGCACATCTGCAAATCAGCAGAGTCTGTTGAAAGGAAGATGGTAAAAGCAAGATCCCACATGCTGTTGTAAAATTATCTGTATACCGTTAAGCAAGTGCACACACAGAGACCTAGTTGACTGCAGTGAGAATAGAACCCTACTTATCTAAGTACATAGACTATACAACACAGTACTTTATGCAAATGCCATGGCACAAGACCAACTTGGAGTGCCTCAGACAACACTTTATAGCTGATTACATCATCAGTGTCTGTTGAGGAGAATATAACAGTGTCCCACATGTTGTCATAAAAGCTCTCTCTAATGTCAGGCAAGTGTTCAAACACACATGCACCCAGTTGAATGCAGTAAGAATAGAACTCTTACCTATCAAATGCATAGGCTACAGCACAAAGAAGTTTACACAAGTGCTACAGTACAAGCCTGATGTCAAGTGTCTCAGACAACACTTTATAGCTTTTGCCATCATTGAAGTGAGAATAGAAACCTTACCTATTTAAGTACATTGACTACAGAATACAGTACTTTATGCAAGCACCACAGCTCAAGTCTGACTTTGAGTGTCTCAGACAACAATCTGTAGCTGATAACATCAGCAGTGTCTGTTGAGGAGAATATAACAGTGTCCCACATGCTTGTGTAAAATGCTCTCAGTAATGTCAAGCAACAGCTAATACACACAAAGTTTGCTGCAATGAGATCAGAATCCCTACCTATCTAAGTACACAAAGTCCAGAATTCAGTACTTTATGCAAGCACCACGGCACAATTCTGACTTTTACATGGCTGCAGGTTAACTTATAGTGGATGACATCAGCAGTGCATGTTGAAAAGGAGAAGTTTAGAGGCCTGCATGAAATGGATCTCTACACATGTGCAAGTGTCAAAATTCTGTCAGTTCATGGGGTTGCAGTGGCAGCTGCAGGAGGATACATATTTCTGCTTTTCTGGATGGAGACACACAGACACACACAGTTGACTTCAATGAGAACAAAATCGCTACCTATATAAGTACACAAACTGCAGAACGTAGTACTTTACAAAAGTGCCATGGTACAAGTCTGACTTTGCCATGGCTGAACGTTAACTTGTAGTGGATGACATCAACAGTGCATGTTGGAGAGAAGTAGTTGGTTGGCCTTCATGAAATGGATCTGTAGGGATGTGCAAGTATCAAAATGATGTCAATTCATGGGATTGGAGTGGTAAGTGTAGGATAAACACCTCTGCTCTTCTGTCTAAACACACACACAAATGCCCAGCTGACTGTAGTGAGAGCAGAATCCCTATCTAAGTACATAGACTACAAAACACAGAAAGTTATGTAAGCATCACAGTACAAGTCTGACTTTTCCAACACTGAAGGTAAACTTATAATTGATGACATCAGCAGGCCATGTGGGAGACACAATGTTGGTAGACCTGCATAGGCTCATAAGTTCATATGTATATAGGAGGCTACTAGCCTAGTGGCCCTACAGTATTTAGAAGCCTAGCTGTGTGAAAACACAAGTACCTGTATTGAGCATAGTTGTTTGGTCATTGTTAGCAGAATGATTTTGTGAGCAGTTCTAAATGGCCCTGTACAAGAGGGACATGGGTGACACCCCAGAGGTGACTTTGCAATCCCCCAACCAGAAGTCAAGGTTGTACTTGAACAGGGTCATTGAGGAGTACTGATTCACATATAATAGGAGCCTATTACAGAGGATTATGAGTTGCTGGGGCTATATCTGTCTCCCCAGCATGTTTTGTTTGTGTCACAGGCTAGGATGAGAACCCTGGGTCAAGTTATTCTTGTCTCATTTGATTTGCAGATGTGAACCATTTCCTGTAGGGCAGGGTCTGGAACTGCTCTGTAGTCAGGCATAGGTCACTCCTCAGCAGCCTTCATGAAACTGAGTACACTGACAGGTCTTTCAGTCTTTCCATGTATGCCATGTTTGGAGGCCCTGGAGTCTCCCAGGCACAACCTTATGTTTTTTGCAGTTGTCACAGGTGTCTGGTGAGGTACAGACAGAAGGGAGCATTTTACTCAATTAGTGGTCTGGTAATGGTAGAGTACAGCAGAGGTATGAAAACCCTGGTCTTGGATGTGATGTCAATATGTATGTGTGTGTGTGTGTGTGTGTGTGTGTGTGTGTGTGTGTGTGTGTGCGTGTGTGTGCGTGTGTGTGCGTGTGTGTGCGTGTGTGTGTGTGTGTGTGTGTGTGTGAACACATAGTGATAAAAGTATAGATTGCTATCAACATGTGTTTCCAATTCTCACAACACTGTGTTTGAGCTTAGAGTAGTGCTATGTGTATCATAATTAGCAGTGGTATTTCATTGCCAAAGGGGATAATGAGCCACTGTATACTTTAATGTTCAGTACATGAGTTTGGCACCAGTCATCTGTGTATGGCAACTTCTTCCATAATATATTACCATCACTGGGGGACTCTATATTAGTGCATCCAGTTACCAGTCATTTGCCAACTTGGTAAACCATGGGGCATCTACCATTGCCTGCACTTCAGGAAAGTAGTTTGCAAAGAGCTGAGGGCCCAGCACAGATCCTTGTGGTATTCTAATGGCAATTGGCTACTGGTGGAGGTGCAGTGCCCAACTTTGAGATTGTGTGTTAAGTCAGTGAGCCAGTTGCCTATCCATGTACTACTGTATGGCTTAATTCCCACATGGGAGATCTTCACTATGACACATGAATAGGGGATAGTGTCAAAGGTCTTGGATAAGTCAACATAGGCAGTATGTCCTGTTATCCCTCATCCAGGTCTGTGGGGTCAGTATCCTAGAAGTCCACAAGGCTTAATAAGCAAGATTTACCCTTGACAAAAACAAAATGGGTAGGGTCAAGTGTGTTGAAGGTCACTTATGTCCCCATGGATATGGTCCCTACTGATATAAGTGTTTTAGGCATATGAGTTAACAGTTGTAGTTCTGCATGTTATCAGATTGATGTGCATTGCATAGCACACACCATTTGATATTATATTTTGTACTATGATTGATATATATGCAGAAAAAGTACTGAGACACCAGGGTCACAGTGCTTGGTGGGGTAGCAACAGATGGATGTATTGTAAATATGTGACATATTGTTAAATAGGGCCCTCAGTTTGTAATATTTGCACATGCAAGTTTATGTCATACACAGGAAATGAACAGTAAACAGCAGTAATACAGCATAATATAAACATTTCCATAGCATGGCAAGCAGCGGGTTTACGCGATGGTTAACAAAGTGCATACTCATGCAAGATACACATGTTTTCATGTAGGTAAGCAGTGTGCAAATGACAGCCACATTGCTAAGCCTGACAGTTAGTATTGAGTCTATGGAATACACCTGCTGCTTAACTAACTCTGTGGAAGCATGTGTGAATGCACTGATGCATTCCTTTTTTATTGGTTGAAATGATACTGGATTTGAATACAGGTATATCTAATACTTTAAAACTTTTTTTTCATTGCAGAGCACTAATGCAATGACAAATTCTATATAAGTGATGTGTTGCTGTGTGTTGGCATAGCGCAGAATGGTGAAGCAGTAATGCTCAGAGGTAACCACAGAATTTTGCCACTAGCCACTGTCACTTAGCACTGGTGCATGATGTGCACCTCCTCGCAAACATGGAGACCAAAAAGTGAAGGGATTCATTGCTTTTTCAGTTACTTATGTGTGTTTTGTGTGATTCTATTTTTGGACAAGATTAAAGGTGCTAAAATGGGCTAGATAGGAATGTAGCAAAATGAGGAGCAAGCAAGGGGAAGAACAAAGTCTGACAATTAGTTGTGAGTCTCTGGAATACACCTGCTACTTAACTGACTCTGTGGCAGCACATGTTAATGCAGTTAATGCAGTGATACATTCCTTTTTGGGGCCAGATGGTACTGGGTTTGAATACAGTTGTGTGTAATACTTTTAACTACTTTTGGATTACAGTTGCTGTACATTGGTAGTGATGTGCACCATCATGCAATAAAGCACAAAAAAAGAAATAAGGAAGGCAGGACATTGGTGAAACAGGGAGCAATCAGGGGGAAGGACAAAGGGAAAGCAAGGCAGGAATGTGCAGGAGGGAAGTAGGAAAGAACTCCTTGACATGCACATATAGTGCATATGTGCATCCTCCATTTATACAGATTACACTTTTGAGCAGGGCATTTGTGCCATTGTCTAGATGCTTCAATTTCATTTAAAGATATATTACAGAAGTAATAAGATTGTTTAGTTGGGAAGTGTGGTATATGAACCCACAACCTCTGTGTAATACTGTACTCTTGGTTTGTGCTACACACTAATACATACATACTTGCTTTTACAGTTGCGATTTACACGCTCACTTTGGTATTGTAATATTGGACTCTTGGCTTATGCTGCAGACTAATGCATGCTTTAATAGTTGAGATATGCATGCTGAATTTGATACAACCCTAAAAAATACCAAAACAGCTATATTTCATTTTTTATGCAAGAATAGCACTACTATTCTGCTGCATACATACCACATGCTTCCCTCATCCTCACCAACATAGCCCCGTGGGTTCAGACATTTATCTCATGATCACTTGCAGCTATGGAAAAATAGAACAGAATACCATTATGAATACTAGTCTCGCCTATATTCAGCTTTTAAGTCTTACAAGTACGTAGTTGTTACTTACACAGGTGTGGGATATCCACAGTCCTAAATTCCCCAATCCATTGGTCAAGGGTATTCCTCTTCCTCCTCCAGAGGTAATTGTAGTGATGCCTATATTGTTTACCAGTGTGGGAGATACCAGCAGCACTGGTCACAGCCCAGGCTAATCTACCCCAAGCTTCTGACTTATACTGGGAGACAGAAGAGTCCCCCCTGCAGAAGCCTGGCACTGTGGGTCTTAACTAAGAGTCCAATAAAATTCTTGGACTCCTGGGCACACTGTCTCTGTGCCCTAAACCTAATACCTTTCCCACAAATGCCTACCATGTCTACCACAGATCTAGAGCAATGGAGAATGATGCTTTCCTGCCAGTTCCAGTCATCACGTTTACTGGGAATGAGCACACTGTTTGAAATTGTTGTGCTCCACTTACCATCACTCAAACACGGTGCTCAGCAGTGCATACCTCTGAGCACCATGTTTGTATGATGGTAAGCAGACCACAACAGTGGTAAGCAGTGAGGCATTATATAATCACAGTTGCAATTTCAAGGTTATTGGATGTACAGGCAGTTACGTATGTGAGTTATGCAAATGTGAAGGCCATGCCAGTCCAGATAGCAGAAATATACTTACAGAAATATAGTACACAGTATACCTGCAGTCATACATGTGATAATAAATGTAATAATACATAGATATATACATAAATGATTGACACAATAGCACTGTCTCAGCCCTCATATATATAATTAATATCAGCACCACTATGTCTACTATTACAAGTGAGATTGACTATAGTGGGAAGTGGAACAACAGCAAATGTATATGGAATGTCTTGCATTGGAACACCCGGACCATGTGTATGGGAATCATACAGTTACAGCTGTTGCCACAAGAAGGTTGAAAAAGCACTTGTCTATGTTACAGTTCATTGCTATAAACTGCAATGTCACAACAGTAAAACAAAGATTGCACACCCTGTACTAGAACCCAGGACCAGCTGCACTGCAATCTTACACTTATACCTGCTGTCAGAGAACTAGTTATATGATATTCCTTAATTTACGAAACATTCATAAGGTCTCATTAGCCACCATGCAATGTCTATCAGCAGGTCTGTGTGATGCCTAATAGTATTAATTGAATGCATCCAGTTTCTGTTTTTGACTATCTGGGACCTGTCTGGCCAGTTGTCCCGTTTGTGCACTGTAGTGCTTCATGCAAATAAGATAAGCAAAACCAAACCTGACATTAATTTTTTCTCCCATTCCCATGTTTGCTCTAAGCAGCACATCTTGCAAACAGTGGCCCCCCCCAAAAAAGGGAGAAATTGTTGAAATGAGGAAAAGCAATCTATGACATACACACTAGAAAATGTTAGTAAACGTGAGATATTTTAACATAGGTCTGGATTAGAACTCTTACTCCAATGTACCTTCAGAACACAGGGTGGGAATCTTATCCCTCTTTGCCACACAAACACTTTTGCAGCAACAAACTTAAATCAGCATGCACACAACCAACTGCAACAGCATCTTCACTGATATAAAACCATACAAGTGTTATTTCTGCATGTATTAGTTTTAGATATAGTGCTCCTAGTGATCACACAACCTGTCATGATTATTGCTTGCAAATATACAGCTCTGCCTTACATTTCTGTGTTTGTTGGCCATTTTTCATTTATCTGAGCAGTAATCTGAGACATGTAGTGGGTAAGTCATTCTATATCATTGGCCTTAAAATATGTGAGGATATTAAGTGGAAATTATATCATATGCAGTTGCCAATGAATGAAGAGCAGATTTGATGTTAAGGAGCACAATCTGTGACTTGTGTGCTGCTTACTTATAGTTCCAACCTTACATCTAACACATTGTAGAGCTAACCTGACACATACATCACAAGATGGGTTGCAAACTGGCTAAGTGACAGAACCCACAGGGTCAGAGTTGCTGGAGCCATGTCAGACTCAAAGCCTGTCACAAGTGGTGTCCCACAGGGCTCAGTCCTGGATCCACTCTTGTTCGGCATCTACTTTTCTGAAGTACAAGCAAACACAGGAGGGTTATGGCTGACAAAATTTGCAGATGACTGCAAACTGGGCGCCATAGTCGAAAACACATCTGACACAGATATCCTTCAGAAGGGCCTCACAGAAACGGATAACTGGTGCCAGAGCCATGGCCTAAATTTAAACACCAAGAAATGCATAGTCATACCCTTCGGGAAAAACAAGGTTACCCCTAGCTACCATATAGGTGGCAATCCACTGAGCACAGAAGAAGTCATCAGGGATCTGGGGACCCAGGTTGACAGTAGCCTTCGCTTGACACTCATGTTGCTAAAGTAGTTAGGAAAACCTTCTACATTGCCCACCTGATCATGAAGGGATTCACATCTAGATCAAGGGAGGTCATCGCCCCTGTACTCATCACTCATTAGACCTATGATTGAGTACAATGCCCCATTCGGAATGTATCTGACCCAACACCTGCAGCAGCTGGAAAGGCCCCAAAAGTTCCTCACCAAAAGGATAAAGGGTCTCAAAAATATGTCTTATGCTGCCCAACTGAAAGAACTCCAGCTCTATTCAGTCTCATACCGCTTGCTCAGAGGTGACCTGTGCCTGACATATAAGGCCATGTCAAACCCAGATTTGATGAATATGCTTCACCTCAAAAAATCTAGATCCCTCAGAACCACAAGGGCGGGAGACTTAAACCTTGACACGGTTATTAATAGAACGTGCTGGAGGGACAGATTCATCACTCAGAGACTCCCTATGCTGTGGAACAAAATCCCGGTACATGTGAGGCAGAGCACCTCGCTGGCCTTGTTCAAGAGGAATCTTGACCAATGGATGGGAGATCGCAGATATACCCCAGGGATTACTTCAGTGTCACTGCTTGACTGAGGCACAGCAAAATAATAGGCATAGTTTTATTCAAACTAAAGGGGTGGCGAAAGCCACATAACTATGGGCTAGGCTTATAAATGCCCTTGGGCAGATAGCCTAGTATGAACCTATGAACCTATGAACATATGAACATGCAGTGGAAGTAAGGCAGCCTGCAGTGCTGTTGTGTTTTCTTCTCCCAGCCACTAACAATTCACAGTTGCAATCCATTAAAAACAAACACCGAGGGAGTGCCTGAACCATGTTTACATCTCCTACAAGGATCCATTTTTTTGGGGATTCAAGAATTCAAATGAGTTCACACCTGATTTTCAAATTCATAGTGCTAACAGCCCTGATTCTACACCATAAAAAAAGGAAAATGCATATCAAAGCAAATTGATGATGAGGACAGTTGCGTATGTTTGGAAGACTGCAAAATAGTTTTTCTTCATGATATATCTGTACAGAGGAGTATTGAACTTCAGAAGGTATTGTTCCATTTTGTAAACCTGCACACTGCATATGCTGGAATGTATTTAAGAAAAATCTGAAACAAAGGATTTTACACTTTTATCTGTATGCATTAGTTAAAAGTGTACTGATTACATGGACAATGATTGACATGTTGTCAAGCCATTTCCAAGGTATACATAATTGCCAATACATGAAAATGGAATTCTGTGTGATAAATATGTACAAATGTTTCAGGGACAGATCCTTTGAAAGCACTTTTAACATTTCAAAGATGGTTTGTTAGCAAAATGGGTAATCTGACTGCTGTTTTGGGTGGGGAAGCAAAGCTGATTTACTGTTATGCCACAAACAAGGATGGATTGTTATTTTGGGGGGAGTAAAGGTGAGTACTGTTGCACAAACAAGGATGGACTGTTGTTTTGGAGGGGCTGATAAGGGTGGAGTACAGTGGGATAATGATTTCTTTGGACCTAGATTCTGTGTCCTTACTTATAAGATGCACAACATAAAAGGGTTTCCTCACCACTGTGGCTACAGGGTGGTCGAAGGTAAGGCTACTGTCTATGTACATACCCAGATTGCTGACCACTGGGTCAACTCTTAGGGACATATTATCAACATTGCAATTAGATAGGATTGTTGATTTCCCAAAAGCTACAATTATGCATTTCTTAGGATTGAGTTTAAGACCATGGCTTTGGCACCATTTGTTAGTCAGAGATGGACCTTATTGAAGAATGCTAGTGATGACAGGGGAGTTGATGATAACCCCCAGCCTGCAATCATCTACAAACTTAGTCCACCATAAGCCCTCAGCATTTGATTCTATCTCAGAAAAATAAATGCCTAAAAGGACTGAGCCCAGTTGCAAGCTATGAGGGACTCTGCTAGTAACTGGCCTCTAGAGTAAAGTAGTCTCACTTATTTTCACCTCCTGGGTCCTATCAGTGAGCCAGCTGGCTATCCAGTGGGTGATAAAAGGGTTTATACCTACATTAGTGGGCTTGTAATGCCTGAGTAGGGAACTGCATCAAACACCTTGGCCAGGTCATGTTAAGCTGTATGTTCAGTCTTGCCTTAATCCACTGTGTTTGTTATAGGTTCATAGGTTCATACTAGGCTATCTGCCTTGGGGCAATTATAAGCCTAGCCCGATTCTGCATGGCTTACGCCACCCCTTGGTTTGAGTATACTGTGCCCTTTTTAAGGTTTAGTTTACTGTTCCTCTGTCTAATAGTGACATGGGAGTAATCCCTGGGACAAACCTACGATCCCCCATCCACTTATCGAGATTCTTCTTGAAGAGATTCAGTGAGGTGCTCTGCCTCACATGAACTGGAATTCTATTCTAGAGTGAAGGGAGCCTCTGGGTAATGAACCTGTCCCTCCAACAAGTTCTATTTATTTCTGTGCTGAGGTTCAAGTCCCTCAAGCGTGTGGCTCTAAGGGATTTAGATTTACTGAGGTGGAGCATGTCCATTAATTCTGGATTTGACATAGCTTTGTATGTCAGGCATAGATCGCCTCGAAGTAGGCGGTATGCAACTGAGCTGGAGTTTTTTAACCGAGCAGCATATGGCATCTGCCTTGAGACCCTTGATCCTCTTGGTGAGATACTTTTGGGGTCTTTCTAATTGCTGCAGGTGTCGGGTAAGGTACATCCCAAAAGGGGCATTGTATTCTATGATGGGCCTGATGAGGGATGAATAAAGGGGTACGATTACCTCTCTTGATCTAGATGTGAAACCCTTCGTGATGAGGTGGACTATGTAGAAGGTCTTTCTAACCACTTTGGCAATGTGGTTTTCAAAGGAGAGATTGCTATCAACTTGGGTCCCCAGTTCCCTAATAACTTTCTCTGTACTTAATGGGTTTCCGCCTATGTGGTAATTTGTGGGCACATTGTTTTTGCCAAAGGATATGACTATACATTTTTTGGCATTTAGCTTTAAACCATGGTGCTGGCACCAGTTATCTGTCTCTGTGAGACCTTTTTAAAGGATGTTTGTGTCAGCTGGAGAGTTGATTATGGCGCCCAGTTTGCAGTCGTCTGCGAACTTGGAGAGCCATAGTCCTCCCACGTTTGCCTGTACCTCGAAAAAGTATATACCGAACAAGAGTGGTCCCAAGACAGATCCCTGTGGGATGCCACTTGTGACCGGTTTCGAGTCTGACATGGCTCCAGCAATTCTCACTCTGTGGGTTCTGTCTTTGAGCCAGTTTGCAACCCATCTTGTGACATAGGGGTTTATATTTAAGCTGGATAGCTTATCTATGATGCCCGAGTGGGGTATTGTGTCAAATGCCTTTGCAAGGTCCAGATAGGCTGTGTGGACTTCATCTGTGGCTTTGGTGACTGTTTCAAAGAAGTCAACCAGGTTCAAAAGGCAGGATCTGCCCTTGACAAAGCTGAACTGGGTAGGATCTAGTGTCTGTATGTCCCCAATGTCTTTGTTTATGAGCTCCATGATGATCCTCTCCATAGCCTTGCAGACTAAGCTAGTCAGGCTTATGGGGCGATAGTTTCCAGGGTCCGTAGAGGCTCCACCTTTGTGGAGTGGGACCACTGTTGCCGTACGCCATTCTGTGGGCTCATATCCTGTAGTGAGGCTGAGATTGTATAGCTGTTTTATTTGAGGGATTAGTTCCTCTTGTAGTTCATGTAGGACGCAACCTGGGACGCCATCTGGCCCCATGGAAGCAGTGTTTTTTGCTTTGGAGAAGGCAGCCTTCACCTGAGCATCTGAGATGTTTGGGAGACCGCCTTCTGCCAGGATAGATACTTGCTCTTTTGGGGGGGAGGGGGTGGAGAAGTTTGCACTGAACCTGTCTGCCAGGATATTGGGGATGTCTGTGGGTTCAGTGTATTTTTTGACATTTAGAATCAACTCAGAACAAGTCTGGGAGTTGCATCCCAGGTTTCTAACATAACTGGGGGAGAAAAGAAGCAACTTTGTTTTGTTAGGGTTTAATATCAGCTGATGGTTAGAGAGCCAGTTTTTAACTATATTGAAAGTAAACTGGGTTAATGTCATTAGATCTGTTGGAGAGGTGGCTGAACAAATCAAGGTGGAGTCATCCACATATTGGATACAGGTAGCATTTGGGATGACAGTGGGAAGGTCATTAATAAAGATAGAAAAAAGAAGGAGTCCTAGTATGGAGCCCTGGGGGACTCCTAGGGTGACGGGTAGACAGGTTGATAGTTTGTCCTGCCATAGGATGGCTTGTTGTCTACCACACAGATAAGAATGAAACCATTGAAGTGCATGGCTATTTAGTGAGAATGCCTTAAAGGTGTGCATGAGTATTTGGTGGTTGACCATATTGAAGGCCTTGGAGGTGTCTAAAAAGAGGGCTGAGGAAAGCTTGCTATTATTTTGGTTATGGTTTACGGTGTTAGAGAAGGATAGGAGGACTGAGGTGCTACTGTGGTGTGGCCTAAAACTGTGTTGAGAGTTAGCCAACAGCTTATTCTGGGTAAAATAATACATAAGTTGTTTATGGACACACTTGTCCATAACTTTTGCCAATAGTGACAGAATAGCTATAGGTCTAAAGTTTGGCAGTTTGAAGGAGCTGCCCCCTTTATGGAGTGGTATTACATCAGATATTTTCCAAATGGAGGGGATGGTAGCTTCCGATAAGGATCTGTTGATTATGATGGAGATGGGGTATGCTATGGCATCTGCTGATTTTTGCAGATACTCTGGTGGGAGGAGATCAGCTGCTAGATTAGTTGGTTTTAATTTCTTAATTAGAGATCCAATAAGTGATGTAGAAACAGGCTGAAAGCTAAAGGAGACTGGGGTATTAGCTAAAGGAGAGTGGGGTATTGGCTAAAGGAGAGTGGGGTATTGGCTGTGGCAGAATGTGGGTTGGAGCCGCTGGGTGACAGTTGGCTGGCTAGGGATTGGATAGTCTCTGTGAAGTAACTATTGAAGGTATTTGCAATATCCTCTGGCGATTTATGGTTGGAAGCTCATGGGGTAGGAGTGGAGGATTGTCCTGGGTGAAGAAGCTTGTTTACTGCTGCCCAAAACTTTTGAGGTTTGTTGTGATGTTTTTGTTGAAGATGGTAGTAGAAGGGTTATTTTTGTCTAGTATAATAGAATTTTTGTGTGATTCCTTAGCTGTAAGTATCTGAGTTGATCTAGTAGGTCTTTTGTGGCATGTAATTTGTCCTATGCCTTATTTCTAGCTATGATTTTAGATTTGGTCTCTTTTGAGTAATACAATCTAATCTAAGTATGTCGTACCCTGGTGGTATTACCTCATTGTCTTTAGTTACCGGTTTTAGCCAGGTCTCCGTAAGACATAATATATTGGGGGGAGTAAACCGCTAAGAGAGTATGCAGATTATGGACCTTATTTATGCTTCTAATATTTAGTTGGCATGCCAGGAGAGAATTAGGGGGCCTATTAACCAGTGTTATTTTAGAAGGAATATTAGTTTGGGAACTGGAATCAGCAGGTGGGGATGGTCCAGGGTTTGTTTGGATGTCTCCATCCATTGTCAGGCTGTAATGTAAGCTAACTATGAGTTTCATAATTGTGTTTATTAATTGTTGGTAATGTTTAGTTTTGGGACTGATATACCTGGGTCTAATCAGTTGGTAGTTTTAGGAATGGTGGGGTCAGGTATGTGGGGAATTATGAAGTGGTCAGTATTGTCTGATATTGATGTAATGATAGTTTGGGATTTTTGGGTAGTGTAAACCTAGGTAGGGCTGATTATCAGAGGTGGTGAGAAGATATGGAATGACTAACAGAGGTAACAGTAAAAATAGTAGCAGGATTTTGAGGGATAACATAGTGCCTGGCTGGGGCATTATGTTGGAACTGTTTTTGGAGCAGGAGTAAATTAAGAAGACTAGGAAGATTAGTGGCAGGTAGGGGGGTGGTTTGATCTAGGAGGTTATCTTTGATAGGTTATAGTGGAGGGGGTGTGGTTTTTAGAGCTTTACATTTAGAATGACTGGGAGCGGGTGGAATTTGGGGGCAGGGTGGGGTGCGGAGCAAGCCCAAGCTTAGCAAGGGTGAAAGGAGCGGGGCCAAACTAAGAGGTACCTGACTTGATTTCTGTGCATGCAAGGTAATTGTAAAATATTATATTTTATTTCTCTAGTTTTATACAGCAGATTGATAGTTCACAATTGGGGAGGTAAAAAAGATTATATTTGCCACTAGTAGCTCTTTAGCTAGCAACCAAATAATTCGCTAAAAACAACACTAAGAAATTCCTGAGGTCTAATGGCTTACCAGTGAGCAAAATTCAACTGCTGATGAACATGTGTGTCCTGATGGGAGACTAGTAATTTAAATATGGCTCCATAAACAGCAGGAATCTAATAATGACAGTATTGGGGGTGGGGGTAGCAAAAAGGGTGTGAACCAGGTGCAATGCAAAGAAACTAGCCAAACCAGAGAGGCAATCAGTACAAAAATGAGTGAAGGCCTCAGAGGGGGTGTGTAGCAATACAAACTCTACTTGTAAAATGAAGGCGAGAAAAGACAGCAAAGTTTATTAAGGTTGGGAGTGTGTCTTCACATTGACTTGCTTATTAGTAGCCAGTTTATGCACAGATTAGAGTAGGGAGATATGTTAGCAATGAATGGGAATGTATAGAGATGCAAATAAACATGTGGGGCTCAAATGGTACAAAACTAAGGAAAACAGCACTGAAAGGGCTGCTTGAGGGTTAAGTTTTAATCACAGAGAATAGGAAGGACCTGAATTAAGTGCATATTGTCTAGTGGACAGTTAAGATTACTACACAAGCTGGGAGGGGGACACAAGGCTTAAACAGTCAGTGTTATTAGCACACTGAAAACTACTAAGTAACACAGCTAATGTTAAAGCTTCACTATCATAACGCATACATGTAGAATGTCTGGCTGGACTGACCCTGCTCTTCAGGCTCAAAAGGTATATCCTTGGTTTAGTTTTGCAGTACTGATTTCTTCCCAGACTGTATGGGTGGGGTGGTAGTCGTGGACTGCAGAGTTGTTCATGCAGTGACCAGAATTCAACTGCTGATGAGCACTTGTGTCCTAATGGGAGACTATCAGTAATGTGAGTGTTTGTTCAAATGCAACTTTGATGTTGTCATCTCAGTCACATAAAAATCAGGTAAGTTGCAAACACTCATATTACCGATAGTGCAAACAAGGAAAGGAGGCAGTTGGACAACATTTGGGAGTCTGCCCTTTTCCCCACTATAGTGTGATCTCAAAGTTGGTATATTTAGTTAGGGGTGAGTGGATGGGTTAGACATGCTTTAGTGAGTTTTTTTTGTTCCTGTTGGCCAACTGCCTCCTTTCCCTGGTTTCACTCTCAGTAAAGTGAGTGTTTGTTCAAATGCAACTTCGGTGTTGTCGTCTCGGTTACATAAAATTCAGGTAAGTAATATTTTGATTATATGAAGTAGACACACACACACACACACACACACACACACACACACACATATATATATATATATATATATATATATATATATATATATATATATATATATATATATATAGTGGTTTGCATATATGGGACTGCATCATTACTGATGCTAACTCAAAATCCGTAAAATCTACGTATGTTGCATACAAAGCTCAGCAAACAACAAATAACATTTTTTTTAATTATTTTACAGAGAGTAAGTGTGCAACTAATAAATACTCAAATATGTTCAAAAAACATAAAACATTAGTTAGTAAATTCAGTAAGTTTTAAAAGTGTGTGGCACCGTCTCTTGATGTAATTCAACAATAAGAATAAAAAATGCATTGTAACACTCTGCATATGAAATGGCCATTTATACTGAATGATGTCCCTAATTTTTGGTCCAGCTCATAGATCTAAATGTCCTTTTATTTGGGATCATGCAGCTTTACTGCAATTCAGGCTGCAAAATGTGTTACATTTCTAAGTAAGCCATTGCCGAACACAATGTTTTTCATTTAAATCACTTTGCCAAAAGTATGATACTGGTCAAAAGGGTTGTATGCATGCCTCGTGGGGGGAGGGTAGTAAATAGCCTAAATTCCTTTACCCTGGGGTACAATATGGATTTTGACTTCACACTGTGATATATTATGCAACCTGAATAAGTTACAGCTGACCCAGTTTTACTTATGTGGTCAATCACTTGAGGATCCAGCCAAGGATAAATGTCAGTGACTGGCTACTACTGACTTTTCCATCCAAGGGTTAAGTTTCTAGGGAGGAGTGTCTTTTGCAGGAAAGCCCAGAAGTACTTCCGATATGTTGTGAGCTTTAGAATTCACTCAAAGAGTGCTTAACAACCTAGCCAAACCTCATACATGTGTGTGTACACTTACATGATTGTATGTTGCTGGTTATTCGGGAGCGGACAGCATTTTGCTAGCCATCAACTCAATGATAATCACTGTCTGCAACTTTTACATCTTCCTGCTAGTGTTATGTAATGGTGAGAATAAGGCAGAAACAAAAATCCTGGCCTGTTAGGGAGGCACTTATTTATGCATGCCTGTACATAACCAGTTACATATGTACATATATAAGGTGCTCCTAACAACTTACTGAATAGTTATGTACTGAAATTCAGCATACAAACTGTGCAATGCTGAAATGCCAAAATTATAATATGTTAAAATTTCAAAATCAAAATATCTGCTTGCCAACATGTGCAGAAAGCTAGACCTACTTCCACTCTGCAGCCCCCATGTTAGCATTCATTTCAGAATTTCTCTAACAGATATAGACAGACTGAAAAATATGTACTGCATAATACGTGACTCTGTCTCTACATCTATGTAGCTGACTTTTATGTAGTCAAATTCTAGATCAAATCAAAATATATTTTTTCTTTGTATATGTTTAACTGGGTGATAAAATTTGATCTCAGACACTTCAGCTGTTACACACGTGCAGATACAGTTGTAAAAATAGTGTATGTGGACAGTTTAGAGCAGCCAGTCTACCAGCATATTTACATGAAGTGAGGGGAAAATAGATTTTCTCAGTAAAATTTGAAGAAATACAGGAAGAACATGAGAACTTCACATGGTTAGTAACTGGAAGCCAGGAATGAATCCTAGTACCTGGTGCTATCAGAAAAGGATCTTCACTGCTAACCAACAGGGCTGCCCCAGTTATTATAATATCTAAGACTTCTTCTCATCACTAGCAACTGTTTAAAACTATATGCTTCCAAGACTTTTTTTGCAAGTATTGGCATGTTCTTTTGTATCGATAAAATGCAATGAAATAAGATGTATTAGCAAGCGTATTTCATAATCATTTCAATAATAGTGATCAGAGGGAGGTTTAAGGATAGGTCAAGTTTAGAATATTGTTTTTCATGACATGACAGCTACAAATTACTGAAATAAAGATGTTTGCATCCAAGCACAACCACTGTGAAATTTGTTCTAGGACTTGAAAATTAAAAGAATCAGATCAGTCTGAAAACAGTAGAGCCCTTCATTTTTGTAAGTAATAAGAAAGTAGGTTATGTGTCATTGTCAAATGCTGTGTCACAGATCACCAGAGGGTATAAATTAAAATGCAAATCTTGGTCAGAAAATAGTATTAACTTGTAGTCTTCTTAGGGTAAAATGGAAGTACTGCAGCAGTTGCCTTATTAGAGTGTGTTGAGACTTTATCATAGTGACATCAGATGCTCATTTAATTACAGTATAATGTATGTGCTTTTTCAATATTTTATTTATGTTCATTTCAGGAATTAGGCATGCATTACTTTTTCCTTATTTGCTCTTAAGAAAATCAATGTTCTTGAGGCTTCAGACATATACTACATGTTACCATGTAATGTACAAGGATAAACATGCATGTTTTAAGGCAGTAGGCCCTAAAGCCACTGAAGATGAGATGGATCCAAAGGGAGCTGATTGTGAACTTGTATGAAGTTGTTTAGCATACCTAGCAAATGACAGTATGTGAGCACAATTTCCAAATAACCCAGTCAATAACATGTTAACAATTTGAGTCCATTTCTAAATGTTCATCGTATGGTACCAATCTACTGCAAATATGGTTAGTATAGACCAATGGAGTATATCATTTTGTAAATATGACCTAAGATAGTTTTAAATGGCATTGAATTAAGTATTAAATGGCACTCGATTAAGTATGATTATCTACATCACCCACAAACATATGTTTTCAAAATAATCACTTTCATCTCAGAACTGTCTAGAAGTGATGGGATGACTGATTAGCAGATGAATTAACTGAGATGGTTGTTTATGGATACATTGCAATACAACATTGTTTTTAGGCTGTTTTGTACAGTAGACATACATGAATACAAATGTTTCTATCAGTTGTATTCAGAAGACGCGATAGCAGAAGTCACCTTGTGAACCGATAATTGTTTGAAGACTGAATGTCTGTCAGTTAACACACTGCATGCAATAGCGGCACACAGATCAAATGTCTGTGAACATGTAAAGTACAATGAAATGATCAAATATTAAAAGATAACCATTTATGAAATATTTTCCTTCTGAACAATTGCAAGTTCACACAGTTGTAAAATTTTATTGTGAACAATTGCAAGTTCACACAGTTGTAAAATGTTATCACATACTTTGTTTTTTACAGTATGAGATTCTAAAATGTGACATTAGCTAACATGTCAACATTTCTATATGACATCAAATTTTCTTTGGAGAAGGTCACAGGAACAGTAAGACCACACAGTTTATGTTTACCTACTTTTCTACTTTTGGTTTCTTTCTTTTGGTTACCTGGTTAGATTTTTTTCAGCTGTGCCTTCTTTCCCATGGAGACCCTTGTTATCCTTTTGCCTCCCCCCCCACTCTCTCTCTATATAGATATAGATATAGATATATATGGTGCAGTTGTGTGATCAAAGTATGATGATTTGTAATGCATTCTGCATTTCCTCAAACTTTTTACTTCATGTATGCATGAGGCATTAAAATAAACAATGTGTGTGTATGTTTGAATGTGTACGTGTGTGTGTGTGTTTGTGCGTGTGTGTGTGTGTGTGTGTGTGTGTGTGTGTGTGTGTGTGTGAGTGTGGGATTTGGATTTGAGGTTACTTTTTCGTGTTTGGTGTGAGATTTGTAATAGTGGGGAAAGGAGTTTTTCATTGCTCCACACTGTTGTGCAGTGCTAGAGTTAGAAGATAAGGGTTTACTATTATTTTAATGATCTTTCCAAGATCGCATCACTAAATAACATAACCAAAACGTCACAAGATGAGAATGCCGAGGACTTATTCAAATAATATCAAAATTGAATCTACTGAACTGCAAGAATGGCACAGCTTTTTAGCACCTCTTTTGGTGGCATTTGTAGTCATACTGGAGCCAGGCTACATTTTTGCAGATGAGACAAAGATATAAAATAATCTATTGTTCACTACATTAGCCTCAACTCCTGTCCCGATTCCATGGCTACCACTTTTGATTACTAGACTTTTACCAGAAAGTACTTTAATGTAATCTAGGAAGTAACTCAATAATGAGAGGTTACATCTGCCTCTTTCCAGAACTAATGTAGCTATGTCCCATTTAGCAAAAGTACCAGCAAATGTCTCCAAAGGAAAATATAAAGTCAAAATTTCTATCACTATTTTCTTATAACAATGAAGAGAACTCCTATATGCCTCAGATAGATTATCTTTAAAATTTGGACTCTCCAAAATGACAACACATTTTTGGAATATTCATGCTTACCTCCCAAGCACATAACCTTTGTAAAAATTATACTCTGCATGGGAGAATATTGTAATTAGTCTGAAAAGGGAGTCACATTGCCAAATAAAGCACACAGGACAATTAAGCTGGTTTCAGAATAAAAGTGGGCAGTTCTTCCCTAATATGATACTTTTTAGAATGTCTTAGAAGATAATCATTTGAAACCCAAAGTAAAGATATCAAAAGGAAAAGAAAATTGCCCCCCCCCCCACCACCACCACCAACTGCAATTATGGTTTGAGTAGTGAAGGAGTGTCAGAGATGTTGAAAGGTATGAAAGGTAAGTACCTGCTGACTCTTTTGGGGAGCATAGTTGGGTACTCATGCCTGGGCTATTTACATCTTAGAATCTCAGAGAGCTCACATGTGGACCTGTTGCAAGTGGGGGAGGGGAAGGACCTTCAAGCTTTATAACATTTGATGAAGTGGAGGACGTTGTCTGCAATGGCCCATGTGATGCCTTTCCTTAAAAGTCTGTGGCCATATATACAAGGAATGTGTAACCATAAAGACTTGAACCTCAGTCTCTCTGTTCTGATGACAGCAGCACTCTCATTACTGAGTCTTCACATTGAGGAAAAAGAATGTGCCACTGAGCTCATGCACCCTGTGGAAAAATACATCAGTTGAGTGTTGTGAAAAAAATTAATGGTTAATGGTGTCACCATGAAGATAATAAACAAATGCAAACAAACAAATAAACAACATCATCAAAAGACTAACACAATGTACAAAGTTATTATGGCAATGCAAGATATGTCTGCATTCACAAGGCAGACCCTGGTACTATTTCCTTAACAACTTCCCATGTTGTAAAATATACTTGTATATTAACTTTGCCTCATGGAAAAAGTAAAAAAGTTATAAAAAGCAAACTAACCATGAAAGCTTTGGAATATTTACCTCACGTGGGCATTATCAAAGTTCTGGTTTGTTTGGAGTGAAAATAAATGAGACTAGAGTTCATACACTAAAATTAGTTTGTAATGATGCAGGTGCCTCCTCAAAGTCTACTGTACAAGCAGGAGACAGTTTATTTATTTTATTTTATTTATTTGCAGTTGGTTAACCAGAATAGTCCATTGGGCCAGAAGAGCCCGTTTTCAATGGAGTCTTGGGGAGAAAAGCTCCAACATAAAGATTACACAAAAGATAGCAACAATTTACAATTTACTATTCTAGTTCTAAGAGATAACTAAAGTTACTGTGGTTAAATAGACAAAAGTTCTCCCACCCATACCTCTCAACTGTACAGATTTTCGTAGAATGTTCAGATTTTTGCCTCATAGTTTTGGTACAGTTTCCATAAAATTGTGGATTTCTACCAAATCATTTGCTAATTATTGATGATTTAAGTTAGAAAATAATGACATACATTTGAGTTTCTTACTTCATATCCTTCAGAAAAATCCATGCTAATGCAAAGCATGTCATTATATCTACTTTCTAAGCTTGTAACAGCAATATTGAAAACTTGTCCCTATTTTTGGGCCTTTGTCCCCCCATTTTTTTAAGGCTTTGTCTAGATTTCTTGCTCTAAGAGGTTGAGAGGTATGCTCACACCTGGTTACAATATTGATAAACATGGCACAATAGCAAAAACACAGGCAGAATAGCCATATTATATCCAAGACATATAGACGTCTCTCCTTACGACAAAAAATGCCACAATTTGACAAAGCAAAAAACATTAATTACCTACCTTAGACTGCATAAGCACAAAACCTTCTGTACATCCCACCAGGTAATAACACATCCGTGGTCAAAGATATACTGTCCTGGGTCACAAACAATATTACAGAGGAAACTATTATACTGCGTGACCTAAACATTTACTAGACACCCACAGACACTTTACTTCCCTCCTTCAATCATAACCTTTTGGTTCCCCTTCTGCTTTATTCTTTCTGGTTTAGCCTAGTGTTCCCATGCATAGCCTGGTCTAATAGCCTCTCCTACATCCTCTGCACTGTCTCCATTCTAAGGCCGAGGCCAGCACAAAACATAAGAGCATCTTTGGGAGTTATGCTGTTGACTCCTTACATTGGAGGAGTTTCATTTTTTTCATTTACTGAGACTGCCTATCATACCTCTCAACCTCTTAGCACAAGAAATCTGGACAAAGCCAAAAGGAATAGGGGGACAAAGGCCCAAAAATGGGGACATATTTTAAATACTAATCTTATAAACTTGGAAAGTCTTTAGAATAAAAAATGTCTTGTGCTACTATGCATTTTCTAAAAGATATGCCCCGGGAATCATGAAGCTCGGCACAAGAATGGCGTTAGCCTTGCGCCGACCGTGTGGTGTAGAGGTGGTGCAATGTCCACGTGCACAAGAAATGTGCACGAGTGCAGGGGGCATGTTTAAGTGCTGCACAGAGGCATGAACATGTCGGCTACAGAAGCGCAACCAAAAATGCTGACTAGTACAGCCTGCCTCTAATCGTAATCACTCCTGTCAGTGTCTGTGGATACTGAAATGTATGCAAAGCATACAAGAGAGTTCCACAAACACCAAAATAAAAAGTAAACACAAAAGCACATAGCTGAATTTTGAGCCCCGTCCCTTGAACAATGACATTTAAAACCCCATGCCCATATTTCATTGTAGTGTTGATTGTTATACCAAGTGGAAGCAAAATGCAGCGTGTTTGCATGTCACTGCCCTTTGCTAAGCCTAGCCCAATGGTCAGAGCATTCGCTCAATATCTGCCCATTCGCGGTCCGAGTCGTCCCTTATCTGGATGGCCCAAAGATGAATGGGTATTACCCGGGTCTACATACCATGTCATGAAAGATAAGCATTTGCATGTAGCTATCTGCGTGAAGTACAGCATGTGGAAGATCAAATATGTTAGGGTTGTCCTCACAACCATATTGGTACCAGATATATGTAGAGTATGTAATGTGTACTGCTGTCTGTGCCATGGGCCAACAACCAGAGAAGGGATGGATGGTGTGTTTGTTGAATTTGGGGGGGGGGGGTGATGGGTAATGTAATAATTCACCAAGGGGAGACTGGGTCGGATGTACAATAGGTGAACTGGAGGTGTACAAGGGAGCAGTGGGTGAATCAGAAAGGAAACCAAAAAACATACATTCACATCCCCAATGCACCCTGACAGGCCATACTACAAACACAATCCCACAAACATATGAACATTAAAATGTGCGATAGACATGCACAGAAACGTTACCGGCTCACACCCACATAATGGTCTGGCCTGAACTGAGCCATCCAACCTCAACACACCTGGATACATAATTGAATACCCATCATCCCCTCCACAGCACACACCCCCCTTGCTGAACATTCACCAAAACCACCCATACTCGGGCTGCTAGCTTGGCGCAGCCATATCTGCACAGGGTGCCCCCTACCCACATCTAATAGGTAGTCTCACCCTAGGCAGTCTCAGGCTTGCAAACTAGGTATCCCATGCATGCATAACCTTCCCTAATTTTCAAACAACCAGAAGAATGGAGTTCATCGTCCACAATTTTTGGACATCCCTCATGGGATAAGTGTCTGTTCTCAAGATTAGACTTCATGGCATAACACAATGTCCACCCCCATTGACATCCCGGCACAAGTCAGATTAGCGGTACTTGTCCACAACCCTGCTCAGCCTCCACCCGGTCCTGCAGAACCTACGACCCGGGATTAAACACCTGACCATGATGCACATCTCTCCACATGCATTATTGGGAATATATACCTTTCACATGTTCCCATGAAGCTTCCCCATAGCCATCTTCCAAATAGTACATGTCCACAAATTGTATACCCCGTCCAGGTTCCTTGTTGTAATGGTGCACACAACCACTGTACACAAATGGTACAGGTCCCTCCCTGATACTGTTGTTCATATACATGGCCATGCATAACTCCAGATATGTAGTCATATATCTATAAATGTACTTACTTATATTTGCATAGCTACACAACACACATACATGCATATAAGTAGTTGTCAAGTATGTGTCCCATTCATAAATATGTATACTTGCAAATGTATACATATGCCTCTCAGAAACATATGAACATTAACATGTACTATACATATGTACACCAACCGACTATCACATTTGTTGCCAGTAGTGTGGAATGCCTGTAGTAAAGTCATATATCCTAATTACCATCCATACAGAATGTATCACAGATGGTTTAGTGGTAAAACCAGTGACTATGGTGTTTCTGTTACCGAGTCCAAGCCATGCAAGGGCTACTAATTTTATATGATGCCCAGAATAATGGCAGTAGAATATAGGGTGATTAAAGCACTTTCAAGCAGACATAAGCGGATATGCACGATGGTAAGTGGCGGTCATTCAACAGTATCGGAAATGTAAATAAGCATGTAGGTGTATATGCATGTCTATGTACAGACAGATATATATATATATATATATATATATATATATATATATATATATATATATATATATATATATATAGATATAGCTATATATATATAGATATAGCTATATATATATATATATATATATATATATATATATATATATATATATATATATATATATCCATGAAGAATGAACATGGTCACAATAAAGCAGTCATAACGAATTTGAAGCGAAACAGCAGCAGAACCCCCCCCCCGTATTATTTAGTGCTGTCATATCTAGCTGCTCAGAGGTGAGCAAACCTCCTGCATCTCCAACCACAGGTAGGATGCTAACAGTGAAACTAACTTTGTCCACATGCTAAGTCTGACTTTCAAACAGATATAGGGCACTCCCAGTCTGAAAACCGGAAGACTAATTGAACACCCTGAACATTATATGAACATATGTCCCAGGACTATAAGCTTGGGACGTCTGAATATACTTGGAGTGAGCCAACATATGGGATGTGTCTAGAGCAGTAAGGAGTGGCGCATGTGTAGTGGTGTGGGTTATTTCCGACCAGAGAATGGATGACTGCTGTGTTAGGAATGTTTTGCTGTGTTTGTTCTGGTAACTATAAACCATGGGTATACATGCAAATGAAGCAGCACAGCAATAGTGTAGTGGTTAGAGCATCCACCTATGGAGCAGACATTGCCAGTTCGACTGCAGCACACACCATTTATGATGCTTAATCTGTATACGAGCATATCCTCCTAGTTTTATGCTGTATAATAATATAATACCATTGAAATGTAAACTGGGGTGACGTATAACAGTAAAAATGCAGAAGGTATCTGCGTGACAGGAAATGGCGGTTAAACGGAAAACCTCTGCTGAAAAGTGTTGTACTCACCCTTTGTCCAATGGCCCTTGTTCTGCCCAGCAAAACAATAAACCGAATCGGCCAGGCTCGATGCCAGGACCCTACACATCACAATCGATGTGATTTACCACTAAGCCACGGCAGTTATACCTAACTCTGATTTTATCACAAACATAACAGACAGCACAGTCATTCAACAGTATGATCAAAGTAAAAAGCATTCATAATGAATGCAAAGGAAAACAGCAGCGGAACACCTGTATTATCTAGTGCTTGACATATCAAGCTGGCCAGAGGTGAGCAAACCCCCTGTGCCTCTAACTACAGGTAGGATGCTAACAGTGGAATTAACTTTGTCCACGTACTAAGTCTGACTTTCAAACGGGTACAGGACAGTCCTTGTCCCCAGTTGGACAGGCCTAAAACCAGATAAACATATGAACACCCTGAACATCATATGAACGTATGTGCCAGGACTATAGGCTTGGAAAGTCTGAATATACTTGGAGTGAGTCAACATGCAGGACGGGTCCAGAGCAGTAGGGAATGGCACATGTGTAGTGGTGCATTTTCCTAACTGGAGAATGGATGCCTGCTGTGTTAGTGAAGTGCTGAGGCATGTGTTCAGATAACTATGAACCATGGGTATACATATAAATGAAGCAGCATACCAATAGTGTAGTGGTTAGAGCACCCGTTTAATAAACATTCACGGTTCAAGTTTGACTATAGCACATATCATTTTCCATGTGGAATGAATGTCGTTCTGCTGTAAAACTGACATAATAACATGTAAAAGTGAACTTGAGTATCGCATGAGATTTTTAACCAGATCCTTTCGATCAAAGTGGTACTGTCATAATGAATAAGGTACAAGTAAGCACAAATAAGCAGCAATACACATATATAACAAACAGTAGGCATATGCGAGTGCGCTTGCACGTGTGTAAGCAGCGCCCAGCATAGGAAATGTATATGAGGATGTACAGATGTACTATATATATATATATATATATATATATATATATATATATATATATTTATATATATATATATATATATATATATATACACACACACACACACACACACACACACACACACACACACACACACACACACACACACACACATATATATATATATATGACGAATGAACATCATAACAATAAAGCATAGACAAGGGATGAGAAGGGAATCAACAGCAACTATAGTATCCAGTAAACAACAGAAAAACGAGCTGGAACACAATGAGAGCAGGCTAAAAACTGAAAATATTTAATAAAATCCAAGTAAAAGTAAGCGCTTTCGGCAGAAACAGTGTTCTGCCTTCATCAGACAAACATGAATCATTCAAATGGCACCTATTTTAAATAAGTTACAAATGATTTAACAAATCAAGAGCAAGTGCATTTTTCAATTAAGAAAAAACCATGGAAACCTTAAAACAGCAATATACTTTACATTGTTAAATACTAGTCATTGTTTTGTAGTAAACATAAAAAACACAGCAAATGAAGTTCGCTAAATGTAATAACCTTCATGCAGTATGTGCAAATAAATTGTGCTGTGCTTAGAAATTAATATCAATGTGTTACCAGCAGCCTAGTTAAAAGAAAAAAATATGTATATATATGTATATATACAAATAAAATATTTATCTCATTGAACAAAATTAAATTGAATAAATCAAGAAATAAAATTACTCTCTATACAAAATTAGGACAATTCATTATTGTACTAATAAATAAATAAATAGTTACATCAGTGAAGCTTAAGCTAATAAAAAACTCCAGTAGATAATTCAACTGCACACAGGGACAGGGAATAACTGGAATGTCACCACATGTGCTGTACCCAAAACTAAGGGACAATACAAACAACTCTAATAGTCACAAGGCAAGAGGTAATAGTAAATGTAGGCATAAGCACCAGCGATAGTTAAAAGGGGTTACCTATTATAAGAGAGTCATCTCAAAACACACTTAATGGAAAGGGCGTCATTAATACCAGGGGTACCGTGTGCTCTTGTACGAATCTGCCATAATAGTTCATCTATTTCGAGACGAATTTGCCAAGGACCACCTCTGATGTCTGGGATAATCTGCTGTAAAATAATAAAACTAAAACGATGGTCATTGTGTTCCTTAATATGCCTAGCTAGGGCATTAGTATGGTCTTGCTTGGCAGTGGCGTAAATATGTTCGTATATTCTAGTTTTAAACTTGCGTTCCGTTTTCCCAATATAGAACGCATTACAAAAATTACACAATGCTGCATAAATGACCGATTTAGTTTCACAATTATAGTGGTCCTTAACTTTATATTCCTTACCATTAATAGAAAAATGTGTTGCCACCTTAATGTGTCTACACTGGGCACAAAAGCCACATTTAAACATCCCTGATGGTCAATTTGATGCCCTTTTTGGCTTGTTCTTCTCCAAAATTGCTTTTAAATTATAGCCTCTCCTATAAGTGATTTTAGGCCTATCACCTAATACATTAAGAACAGTTCCTTCATTTTTTATTATGTCCCAGTTTTTATTAATGATCCCCTTGATTAATTGATAATCTAAGGAGAAGGTATACAAAAAACTAGTACAGTACGTGTTGCCACTCTGCTTATTTGTCCTAAAATTTGGACTAATAGTAGAAATCACTTTTTCATGGTTATTAGGGTTATTAGTGTTATGATGACCAGTTAGAAGGGGAAAAAAATACCCTTCCTCACGTTTACGTCATACCTCCGAAATAATACTAGTTAACAAGTTGATTGGGTACCCCCTAGATTCAAACATACTCATTAACTTGTTACATTCACTGTTAAAATCCGTATCATCTGTTACCATACGTGATGCCCTGACAATCTGACCTTTTACCACAGATCTTTTTTGGTGGTATGGTTGGTTACTACAGAAGTGCAACAAAGAGTTAGAATATGTGGGTTTTCTGTAGATGACACTTTTAAACCTATGATTAATTGTGTCCTTGATAAGGAGAATGTCCAAATAGTTAATCTCGGTGTCATCAACTGTGTGAGTGAATTCTAAAAAGTCAGTCATACTAGTAATCCTTTCCAGAAAGGAAGGTATGAGATCTTTGTTTCCTTCCCAAATACAAAATATGTCATCCTGGTACCTAGTGTACCAGGTGACATATTGTTGGAATAAGTCATCTTTAAATAGAAGTGTGGACTCCCAATTCGCCATTACAGCATTAGCAAATGTACTGCCACAGGGCGAACCCATGGCCACCCCTGAGGTTTGCAGATAAAAGTTGTTCTCAAAAGTAAAGTAGTTATTCGTTAAAACTGTCTCAAGGAGGGTTAAAGTGACATAAATAATGTCATCTTTAACTTTTTTTGCTGATAAATACTCCCTAACCCAAGCTAAACCAATAGTTTGGGGAATGACAGTATAAAGGTCCTTGACGTCAATAGTCAAGAACACTGCCTGGGGGTTATACATTAATTTGTTAATATTTTCCAAAAAGGACCAGGAGTCTTTACATATATGCACCTCCTTGTCAATAAGGGGTTTGATAATGTTGTCAACAAATTTAGCACATGGGTAAGTGATAGACACCCTCCCGTCAACTATGGGGTGGAAAGGGGGTGTATTCAAACGTTTATGAAGTTTGGGGGTCCCAAAGAAAACGGGGATCCTTGGAGCTTCTATATTAAGATATCTATAGGCATCCCCATCAATGAACCCGTCCATTAATAAATCATACAAAATGTTGTTGATTTTGTGGTATGCAACATGTATTTCGTTCAAAGAAACCTTGCTATAGGCTGGTGTGTCCAAGTGCTCAGACATATATTCAGTATACTTACAGTGGTCCATAAAAACCACCCCACCCCCTTTATCTGGTTTCATAACTCGTATGTTGCAATCCTTCAAAAGACTAAGGAAGTCCCATTCTAAAGGGGAAATGTTAGCAAGGTGTTTATGGTTGCTATACATTACTCGATTCTTAATAGCCCAAAGATCCATCTCACAGATTTTTTCAAATGTATTTAACAAAGGATGAAGTGGTGGATTGTATGAACTGGAAACTCTTAAAGTATTCACAGTATCAGTGGTGTTACCCATTAATAAATTTAAGTTAAGCTTTCTTACAAATACCTTAAGGTCTATGATAGTTTTACCAATGTCCATATATTGACTTGGGACAAAAGAAAGGTCTTTGGCCATGAAGTCCACCATGTCTTGTTGTATGTTTAAAAGAGTGTAGTTGTAAACAGTAAAGTTGCAATTAGTACTTGTGAGTAATTTAGGTTGAACACTGAAGTCCAAAGAATCATTTATCTCCTCCGTCCCTTCCTCTTGTTCCTGGTGTTGTTCTGCATCTGGGCCTGGGGAAGGTTGTATCTCTGTGCGTTGTTGACAGGGTGAAAATCCTGATGATCTTGCTGGATAGTACCCTCTACAGACTGGCCTGATGAACCATTAGGCTGATTGTTGTCCCTAGATTCAACCTGAAGCGAGCCACCTTGCTGGTGGCCACCATTGGTCACATTGTTGTTATTATTATTGTTAAATCTAGGACTCCTTCGTGGTAATTGTCTGTTGTTGTTATAATGGACAGAGTTATTCTGAAAATTGTGAACAGAGCTATTACAAAAATTATTGTTGTTAATAGAATGAGCATCATTATTATGTTGCACATCAGAAATGTTCTCATAAGGTAAATCATTTACCTTAATAGAAAGTCTGGGGTACGCACGATTATTAGAGTAATCAGTGATATCTCTGGTGAGCTTCTTTTTCTTAGTGAAAAGTAGTTTACTTAAACTTGCTTCAATACTAGAAAAATGAGAATATTCATATTTGTATCTGAAAAAATCTGGATTAGTTACAATTTCCTGTTCCAAGGTCTCTAGTTCAGCTGTTAAAGCAGTAATGTCTTTAGAATAGAATGAAATAAGTGCCTTCAAGAACTCGAAACCTTGTCGGTCAAATAGGTCAGTCAGTTCTTGATAAAAAGGTGAATTATCAGTCAATCCAGCGGGAAACCTCCACTGGCGGAGACCTTTAGGAACTACCTTGTTACCAATACATTCATTCAAATACGAAACTTCTAACTGGAGTTTTTTACATTTATATAACTTGTTATCAAATTGTTCAATTTTATCAGATAAATTAGAGTTCTCACCATTTAATTCTGTAGTTGATTCCACCTGAGGTACTAGTCTTTGACTGAAGAAGTTGTTATTGCCAAGAAAATTAGTAATCAATGGAATTGTATTAATATTGGCAATTCCGTTATTACCTTCTTGCTGCTGGAAACGGACAAAATCACTACCCCCTGGTGCATGTCCAACTGGAGGTGGAAGTAAACCAGTACGATGTGCAGAAGGCAGGGGTAGCTGGTCAGTATTAGGCGTATCGTTATTAGCGCTCTGGTGTACCGGTGAGCGCTGCCCATTAGGAAGCGATGTTGCATTAGAATGTGAATGCAAAATCGAGTTGTTAGTAGAACCAGTGTTGGTGGAGCCAGCATTAATTCCCGGGCGTGGGCTAGAAAGTGCTTCCACTTTCTGGGTTAAAACATCCACTCTCCCCAAAAGAGCTTCCACGAGTGCTGTCAGGTTCCCTGATGAATTATTCGTACCTTCGTTGTCATCATTTTGTTGCGTGAACAAAATAGGTGAAGCCTCTCCGGTTCCGTTCGCCATAGTGAAAACGATACACGACTTGAAAACACACAAACCAAGTAAACAACAGAAAAGCGAGCTGGAACACAATGAGAGCAGGCTAAAAACTGAAAATATTTAATAAAATCCAAGTAAAAGTAAGCGCTTTCGGCAGAAACAGTGTTCTGCTTTCATCAGACAAACATGAATCATTCAAATGGCACCTATTTTAAATAAGTTACAAATTATTTAACAAATCAAGAGCAAGTGCATTTTTCAATTAAGAAAAAACCATGGAAACCTTAAAACAGCAATATACTTTACATTGTTAAATACTAGTCATTGTTTTGTAGTAAACATAAAAAACACAGCAAATGAAGTTTGCTAAATGTAATAACCTTCATGCAGTATGTGCAAATAAATTGTGCTGTGCTTAGAAATTAATATCAATGTGTTACCAGCAGCCTAGTTAAAAGAAAAAAATATGTATATATATATATATGTATATATACAAATAAAATATTTATCTCATTGAACAAAATTAAATTGAATAAATCAAGAAATAAAATTACTCTCTATACAAAATTAGGACAATTCATTATTGTACTAATAAATAAATAAATAAATAAATAGTTACATCAGTGAAGCTTAAGCTAATAAAAAACTCCAGTAGATAATTCAACTGCACACAGGGACAGGGAATAACTGGAATGTCACCACATGTGCTGTACCCAAAACTAAGGGACAATACAAACAACTCTAATAGTCACAAGGCAAGAGGTAATAGTAAATGTAGGCATAAGCACCAGCGATAGTTAAAAGGGGTTACCTATTATAAGAGAGCCATCTCAAAACTATAGTTTATAGCAACTATAGTATCATAGAGTGCTGTCAGCGTATGCCATATCATGCTGGCCAGGAGTGAGAAAAGCACTGCTACTCACACCTCAGGCAGGATATTACCAGTGGGAGTAACACAGTTGAATTGCTAAGTCTACTTTACACACAGACAGAGGGTAGTCCCTGCTGGGACTACCCAAAAATTATATAGAGTGTTTAGGCTTCCGACCATTACACAAGCAAGGGCAGGTATGTTCAAAGACTAAATGGCGGGAGAGCCTGAGAATACATGAGGCGGGACAACATATGTGTAGGGCCCCTAACGCTCTGGAGAGGGAAATGTTTGGAGGTGTGTCATGGCTGTGACAACAAGTGGATAATGGAAGTTACGCATGTAAGTTGAACATGGGTGGGGTGGAGGAACTATGGGTATGAAATTATGGATCCAGGCGTGCCAAGGTTGGATGGCCCGGTTCTAATTGGACTGCCCCATGGAGGTCAGCAAGCTCGTAATAGGTATATATGCATTCACGCATGCAGACACCAATATGTAGAAGTACATTTTCTGTAACACATGCATTCCATTTGTAGACAAAAATAATAGGAATGTGCACATACAAACATCGACAGTAGATGGAATAATAGGCTGTGCAGATGAGGGATGGGACAAAATTGCTAGAACGCAGAGGTGTGTACAGTGTCCAAAGTCAGTGCTGTGCTGAGGATAATCAAATGTGAGGGCTTCCCTACACATGGAATCATTCCTGTGATCTGCCCTCTATGGCAACGCCAAGTATTAATCCAGTCTTATTGTAAAAGAAATATGCTGAACATGTACATAATCGGGCTCCCATGTGTAATGTGTGTGATACCACATAGTCATACATATTAATGAATTGTAGTGTCATGTTAACGGGAGTATAGAGACTAATCTTGCCATAAACACATATGCGTTCCATGTGGGGCAACCCAATAATTGCGAATAGTATTCCTGTGGTCGCTCACATCACCAATGTTTGTGGACTAAACGTATGGGAGGTCTGAGTATACGTGGAGTGAGTAGACCGATGGGATGCCTCTATAGGAGTAGGGAGTGGCCAGTCTGTAGTGGTGTCGATACACCGCAAAACTGACAGGAAAATGGATGACAGCAGTGTTAGGGAGTGCTTAGGGAACCAGGAGCAATGGGTATATGGGTATATATGAATATGGAGCAGCACAGCAATAGTGCATTCATTAGAGCAACCCCATAATGAACAGACATTCTCGTACCGAATCCCACTGTATCACATTTCAATTGCCATCGGTAATCCGTACATGAACATATTGCGCCATCTGTCTGCTGTATAACCTGTTAAATATTGATTACAAGATAACTGGAGTGAAGTGTCAGTGTCATAATGAATAAGGCACTAGTATGCAGGTGAAACATATATAAACAGCACTACGCATGTGTAAGTGCATATGCGTGGGTTATGTATTGGTTTACAGACACACACACACACATATATATATATATATATATATATATATATATATGGTTGCAGACATACAAATATGTATGTATATATATATATATATATGCATATATATATATATATATATATATATATATATATATATATATATACATATACATATATACATACAAATATGTATGTATATATATATATATGCATATATATATATATATATATATATATATATATCTATATGTGTGTGTGTGTGTGTGTGTGTGTGCGCAGATATACAGAGATATACAGCTATGATAGGAAACAGCACACAGGAATGACATATGTTCACAGGCTATACCAATGGAAGTGAGGAGCCCAAGCAAGAAACATGAAACACGCAGCAGGCCCTTCCACATCCCCCCCCCCCACACAGCCGGATGCTGGAAACATACACGCAATCAGTGTAAAGTGTGAAGCATGTATAAACAGCATTATACATGTGTAAGTGCGTATGCGCAGGGTATGTATTGGTTTACAGATGCACACACACACACACACATATATATATATATATATATATATATATATATATATATATATATATATATATATATATGGTTGCAGACATACAAATACGTATGCATATATATATATATATATATATATATATATATATATATATATATATATATATATATATATATATATATATATATATATATATATATATATATACACACATAAATACATATATATATATATATATATATATATATATATATATGTGTGTGTGTGTGTGTGTGTGTGTGTGTGTGTGTGTGTGTGCATAGATATACAGAGATATACAGCTATGATAGGAAACAGCACACAGGAATGATATATGTTCACAGGCTATGCCAATGGAAGTGAGGAGCCCAGGCAAGAAACATGAAACACGCAGCATGCCCTTCCACCCAACCCCATAGCCGGACATGGGAAACATACATGCATTCAATGTAAAGTATCCACTGCTCCCCAGACCACAGGCAGGATACAACCGGGGGAGTACACAGTGCACCAGTGGATTCTAATCATGGAACACAGACTGGAGCGTCCCTTGCGGGACACCTCAAAAATTGCCCAAACCAAAAGAAGGTGATAGACCAGCCATTGTGTCCGTGGTTTATACAGACTCGGAATACAAGGGTGGGTAACACTGGTGACCCATGGGCTGAGACAATTGTATGAAATGGCTCCCATGAAGTGGAGAGTGGGCAGCGTGTAGTGGTGTGTCCAGAACAGACCAGGTCCCAGAGTAAGGATGGGTGCTGTTGAGGAGGCGAGGGTGGGGGAACTATGGGTAGCTACTTATGGGTCTAACTGTGCAGGTGTTGACTGATGTGGGCCAATATGGACAGCCCTAGGGATGCAAGCAAATGTGTTCATTGGGCAGAGGCATCACCCAACGAGCAGCCACACTTATAGCCAGACCCACTAAAGCAAAGTGTAATCTATATGGCAAGGAACGGAATAACCAGATGTAGATGTATATATGTAGAGGTATGTGTGTGTATATCTACCCATAGCGACATAGAGATATGCCTCTCCCTCACCGTAGTACAAATGTATACATACAGAGAAAGAATACAGATTCATATCCACATATGAATATATACATATGCAGACAACCATAGACCCATATGTCGTTACATTATATATACACACACATATATGTTACAGTAAATATACACATGTATATAGCTAGGATATGATACAGCAGTTACCAGTAACATATGTTCAAAGTCTGTGCATATGGTGGTGGGAGGTCCAATAAACAAACGTGCAACATGTAGCATCACCCCCCACCCCCCTCAGGTAGGCCAGTGAGACATACAGACACACAACAAAGGTAAATACACCACTGCTTCCCAGACCACTGGCAGGATACTACCAGTGGGAGAGACCTGCAAGGTCTAAACTTGAAACATAGACATCGATGTCCCTTGTGGAACACCAAAAATTAATGATCGGAGCCAGTCCCGGTAATGATTTATCAAATCAGGCTGTAGATGTACACGGACCAGTAGGTTGTGCAAGCCTGATAACCCATGGATCGACACAATATACAATATGTGTCCCGACACAGGGAGAGTGGGTAGTGTGTAGTGGTTTGTTTATACTCCACCTGCACCCACAGTAAGAATGAGTGCTGTAGAGGATTGGCAGGTGGGGGAATTATGGGTATGTGATTATGGGCCTAGGCGTGCAGGTGTTGGCTGGCAGAGCCATATTAGAACCGCCCCGGGGATGTAAGTAATATTCCAATATGGGCATAGCTGATGCCCGTACCTCCCAACCCCTAGGAGCACATCCACTGGATAGTCTGTAAACCATTGGGGTAACACATAGAGTCCATACCATTGAACTGTCCCCGATTACCAGGGACATCCCTGATTTTAACACAGATTCTAACTCTGTCCCACATAAACCCTCCTAGAGCTAGTGATATTAGGAGGAAAGGTGGTGGATTACACGTAAAGAACAATGACAACAATTAAGAGTCATAAACAGCATGTACCTCAGACAATGTTTATGAATACATATGCTCTGAGTCTGTCAATGTGTAAGGTTAATAGCACTGATAATTTAAATGTGTCCCTGATGTTGTTATGCAGTGTCCCTGATTCAGTTTTCCTTTTTCCCCAATCGTATGAGAGGTCTGATAGGGACAGAAAGCACATATTCCGCTGACTACCATAGAAAGATGATAGAATAATAGGTATGCAGTAGCATGACTTGGCTGACGGATGTGGGTCCCAAAACCCAATTACTTGTCTGTATTGAAGAGTCTCAGTTCCCATGTATCAGCCAGATGGGTGCAAATTGTAAAAAGAACACACAAATAATATGAATAAAACACTGGACAGGCCGCTGATTACGTACAATCGAACGGCATGCCGTTGCCTAATGGGCAGCCATTCCCGATACTGTAGGCATGTAATCCAATGTAATATGCATCACAAGGTAATATTGTGGTCCTCGCTCTCACCCAGGGGTGTGAGTGTCAGATGCAAACACCAATGTCAGTGCATTTGCAAGCGCGGGAGTGAGCGGGTGTAAGTCTGTTTGGCCACCAGTATGCGAGTATTACACTGGTAAAGCAATGTAGAGGCGAACTTGAGTGTAAGAAGCTGTAACCAGAGGTTAGCATTGCTTAACACCACGAAAAACCACACACACCCACTTACAACTGCTTTAATGTGCCTTAATCCCTCCGTATCCAATGGCCTTGTTCTGCCCTGCAACAAAATAAAAGGCCTCTGCAAGGCTCGGAACCAGGACCCTGCACACACAGCTAATGTGATTTACCAATACACCATGGCAGATATACAGACATCGGACATTACCACAGACATATCATACAGCTCAGTTATTCAGCAGTATAGGAATGTATTCCATTATGTAGATGTATGTGTGAGTGTTTATGTCCAGCATATAGGTACATACATATATAGAGATATATCAGGAACATACCATGTGGCAACAAATCATTACAAACAAATGAAAAGGGAAACACCAGTGACACCTGTATTATGTAGTGGTGTTGTCCTATGTAATATCAAGACTCCCACAGACAGACATGTGTCATTCATACACGCAAACAGTTGTACATTGGCCGTATACATCACTCTGTGCATGTAATGTACATTAACACAACCGTATCTGTCCAACCATTATGTGAGAACAATACTCTTGCAAGGTGCTGTGTGCAACATCATCATCATGATAAAGGTAAATGGGGTAACTATAGAGGGACTGGTAGTGTTGTGTGTACAATGGGGTTGTCCGCATCACGTGTACCTGGACAATATAGGAGTGATGTGGATACCAGGATCATGCACCTAACAGACAGGGGTGAGGATAACAGGAGTATGTTGTGATGCATATTGCAAGGGTTACATGTGTCCAGTGGGCACGCATGCGAAATGGACAGCTATGTATAGGGCAAATGTTGTCCTAGGAACCGATTGGCCTTATGTTTCCGTAGGGTGACAGTGGGATGTGGGGGAAGGAGAGAAGGTATGCCCATGGAGGATAGGTAGGGTAGGATCACAGACAACACAGCATATAGGGTCAGTATATGACACATGTGGGGGGATACATCTCAGATGGGGATGGGTGTTCAGCATTCACAAGCCCATGGGAAAAGTGGGACAGAGGTCCACAGCCATGGGCAGCTGCCACTGCACCAAAACAGCTGCAAAGGAGGCAGTGCTGGGGGCTGCCCAGGAGGGGCAGCCTCACCCTGTAAATGTGACAATCCACCATTGAGCTTGCGTATCTGGCTTCAGAACCCCTTATTGAGCCCCCAACGCACCACATCTGTGACTACACGACAGCAGACATATTCCTGTCTGGCCCTGCTCCCAGGGGGGACATGCCCCATCCTCAGTGGAGGTACCACCAGAAGGTGGTGCAGAGCCAACAGAGGTTGAGGTCCAAAGCTGGGCCTCAGATATGCTGGTGCCCAGTGCCATGGTCAGCTGAAGGGGGACAGGAGGTTCTGCCGGGACCTCCAAACCCATACAGCCTATGGTGTTGCAGTTTAAACACAGATATGGCTTAGTAACAGACAACAGCATTCAGGATTACTTACAACAGTATGCATAGATATGACCATCAACCCAACACAACAGATGGTATACATTTGCAGAGGGAGCACAACACATGCATATATACTGCATGACATCTGTACAATGTGTAGAAGACGTGTGACTGCAGCTATGAACAGTTGCCCATTATTGGCTTGTCACTGGGAACCCCAGACAGTGTCTGTCATACCAGTGTTTCATGTTACATATGTCCAGTCAGGGATGTGATGGCAGTAACACATCCCTATCACCATGTACTGGCTGCAATCCTCACACTATGCTCCTGCTGTGCACAGATGTGTGTTCAGTGTGTAACACAAGAAACAAATGGTTCCACACACTGACCAGTCCACAGATGGCCCTACAGATGGGGTCCCTCATGAACAGATCACTGCCATGTCTGTTTTAAAACATGCAGAATAGCTATTACCACACGCAACATGTTAAACAGGCAGTATTCTCAATGCAGCATAGCTACATTTACATGCTGTAGTCATGTCTGGCATATCACCCTCTTGTATTTAGGCTTTTTCCCACTGTGCATGATGGGCATATCACCCTCTTGTATTTAGGCTTTTTCCCACTGTGCATGATGTTTGAGGAACATCCAAATATCATCCGTGATGCCGTTTCAAAACACCACTTCCAGGTACCACTCACAACGACTGTCATGGCCAAACACCAACATGATGTTCCTAGATAATGTACTGTGTTTATCATGTGAATGGCTATGGGAACATCATCACAGCTGTTCCACATGCAATCAGCTAGAGGAGGAGGCCATCACCTGATCATGTCCATCACTTACAATACACATGCTGCTGCTGAGCAGGTGTACACCTCCACATCCACCAGAGAGGGTGTGGGAGAGACAGACAAAGTATATCAGAGAAGGGCTTGGAGACTAAACCCTAAGCATCATCTGCCAAATGCCTACTAGTACAGGGGTCAAACCCCTGACTAGTCATTACTATTACATGTGCATGCAGTTACTACATGTGCCACAAAGCCGATATGTTGCTGTGCTGTAAGAACATATTTGTGTGTTGGTGAGAGACCTCTGCAACAGAGATATAGTAGACATACATTAGGTGTAGCACACATGGCTGTCCATGTGAACGGATGCCATTGTCACCCCAACCATACTCTCTAATGGACTCACATTGGCACTCTTTGCCAGGGCCACAAATACACTCCCTAACTACTTAGTTTGCCACACTGCAGTAATGCACAGGACTACATGCACCACATGGGATATCTGGAGGTTCCATGGGCTAGGGCATGTGAACATGTTTGATATCTGTTGGTATGCCAATGAGGGTTATACTGGGAGTGACTGTGGTTGGGAGCATCATAACCCACACGCAAACACAAGGTGCCAGTATTGACATGCATGTATGCATTGCTTCATGGATGTGTAGTGGTTGGCTGTGCAAGATGGCTGTACAAGGCTGGGTGAGGGGTAATCATTGGCATCTCGCCACCCGACAATGGTGTGCAGTGTGGTACAGGGGTGTAGTGTATGCAATGTCCCACACAGATGGTTACTGCATGAACTGCCCTGACATCCTGGTTACCATTGTGTATAGCCATAGCTTTGCAATGCATGCAGTGTCTGTGTTTGATAGTCCTTCACATGGACATTGCCTGGGATGTACATTTAACACAATACTGTACAGTGACATGTACAGGTGTACCTGGTTTGGCAGGCACATGTTGTGTACCCAGACTGTTATACTTCAATATGCCAATACTGGCTTGGTGTAGCGAAACCTGCTTATAGTCAGCAGTTCGACCCTGCACCTGCATTGATAGCATGATACAGGTATTCCCTGGTGTCAGTGGCATCGGTCCATACAGGGCACATGTGTACATCATTGTATGGCCTTTGTGGATCACATTTGATGGCACCACATATGTTGCAGGCATCCAGTGGGGAACATAGTGAAGGCACATTGTCCGCAATTATGTGCCTATTGTACCACTGTACAGGGTGTCATGTCCTCTGCATCCCATTGCAATCACACCATGCCTACTATCTGTCATCAATGAGCATGGTACTAGCAACATAGTGGGATATCATAGGCAAGTGTGTTTGTGTATGACACATGGGTGCAGGACATATACCAGGTACTAGTAGGGTTGCATACTTTGTTCACCAGGCCTTTTGCCAGATGTAGGGGTATGGCTTGCCAAAACAATTCCGTGGCTGACTGACATGTGTACTCATGAGGTGGCCATTGTGTCATAAGACAGACACCATATAGGAAAACTACAAAATCCGCTCCCCAACATGTCCAGTGGTTAGTCACTCACAGCCACCTCCACACAGGCTCTGACAGCCAAACACACATACTTGCCATGTCCTGTATTTAAACCCCTACCTACCATATCACACTGCAGCAATATGCATTTACAGCATGCGCTACAGAAATACTGGGTTACAACACTCCTAGAGGTGAATTCCTAGGTGGGTGACAACAACAGGATTGAGAAAGGTGGTCATATGATTTGTACAGAGAGTGCATACTCTTCAAAGCATTGTACTTGTCTCACACAGACAGACAGACACACACACACACACACACACACACACACACACACACACACACACACACACACACACATACAGATTTGGCAAGTCTGGAATTAGAACATCGACCTAACTACTTTATCACACTCCAGCATTACGCAGTTACAGAACGTGCTACCGAGATTACTGGGTCACAGCACTCCCAGAGATGTATTTCTAGGTGGGTGACATCATCAGCCTTGACAAAGTTGGGCATAGGAATTGTATGGAGTGTGAATAGACTAAAAGCATTGTTCTGTCATGAGGCAGATGGAGACACACACACACACATGCCAGTGGTGGGATCAGAACACCTGCCTATCTACAGATCACTATTACAGTACTACATAGTTACGAGTCGTGCCACATTGACTACACATTTCAAGGCTGTCAATATGACCTTCTAGGAATGCAGACATCAACAGGGATGCTGGCAGTTAAGATGTACATACCTGTGGACCTGTGTGTTTAAAGTAGGAATCCATCCTCAAATGGTGTATGCCCATCTGTGGAATGGACAACTACTATCACTATACAGGGTTACAATGGCCGTGCCCATACACATAGAGGCACATAATTGAAACAAGGTGTCATTGGGCATGCTCACACACTTGGCAGCACAGGGCTGTTTGGAATGCACTATGTCTTCAACTACACAAGGTTATACTGGGCATACTCATGCACTTAGTAGCACAGAGCTGTTTGGGATGCACTCTGATTCTAAAAATGGAAGGCCACAGTGGCCATGCTATTACAGTTCGACATACAGAACATATTGTAATGGACTCCGGTGTTAGTAGTTGTCATTGTTAGCAGGAATGCTGCACTACATATATCTGCCACTGGTCATCTACTCAATGTCTGCTGCTGTATGTCACCTTAGATGTACCATTCTATACCAAGCACAATACTACCACTCACAGAGGTGTCATGCTAGGAATGGCAACTACTTGACCAAAACAATGAGCCAATGTCCTGCTGTAATTACGAGGTTGTCCAGTGTTTGTCATTCTGGGATGACATGACTGAAAGAATACAGGCTTTTGTCACAGATCACATGTATCCATGATTCAACGGAGTGGGGATAATACATAGGTCACATTCACTCATATAGTGCTATTCCAAGGCAAATGTCCTAAACACAGGATAACACCCTGACACCTAGAGAACAACTGCAATGTATGCTTATGCTAACAAGTGCTAGATATGTAGCATTCATAATCACAGCTGCTCACTGTAGATCCAACAATGGGGAATACTGACATCTGTGCAGTGAGGAACACCTGGCTGAAGGTTAGGTAGTGCACAATAGCACTACCACCATATACATCAGAACCAGACCTGTGGGCCATAACACAGGTACAGACCGCTCCAGGTGGTTGTGTCCCCACATACATAAAGGCCACTCACATGTACTGACCAGCACTCAAACAAAAGGCATTACAGATGAGTCAGGTGCAGGTCACAGTGTCAAAAGTTGCATTCTAGGATGTAACCTTCAGACACCACCATGCCCTCAGACCACCAACACACATCCATACATGTGGCATGACATATAATAGTACAACACCATGTGACCTTTTACCAGTGGACTGTAACTAGCTCAACATCAACTGTGCAGCGTACCTATGTACTGACACAGTTGCATTGTGTGTTATACAATGCAATGATACCACTGTTTGTAACCAGGTCAGCTGTACACATACCCGGGTCCCTCAGTTATTTACAGCATTAACAGATGACTGTTGCTGTACACCAGTAAGCACCCTCATGTTTGGATATGACATACATGTACCTGCCCTGAATATGTACATGCCACACACATACAACATATATGTAAATAGCATAGCTGTTGTTGTCCTTTGTGCAGACAGGTGGCTACAGCCATTACACACATGCACATGGAAGGTAGGGCCATGGCTGCTGAATGCTAACAGTACATACGGTGTGATATCAATGTTGACAGAGTTAACATTCCCTCTGTACTGGTCACCCATGACACCAATCATATCATACAACATTCCAAGTGTCATGTATGTCATTACACATGTCTACCAAATGCAATGCCTACAAACATGCCCAAATGACAGGAATGTAGGACCTACACACATGTACATGTAGTGGTGTGCATTCAGATACCATGCATGTGCAGTTGCTGATGCTTGCAGGTGACATGCGTCTTAGTACATCATGCATTTGCAATGCAGCCTCAACATTGCCAACTGTATTTGGTGATATACTGTAAGTACGGTAAGCTGTACTTCAGGTGTGGACAGATGTGTGGACATAACTAAGTGGTGGGGTGGTGGGGCATCTTTGCAGATGAATGTTTTGTGCGGACAGCTCACAGGTGTGTCACAACCATTCCTACAATAACCTGTGTAACTGCTAAGCTATGTTTTTGTTAATCGAAGGGGAACACACACAAGTTAGACAGCGGTCAGGGTGACAACGAAGGTAAATCAGTTGTCACCTGTAACAGTTAAGACCTCCCATGTGCATATACTGTGCATATATCAGCACAGTTGCCAAAGGAAGCATCAGTACACTTTGTAGCATGTGCAATACTGCTGTAAGTCTGGCATACATATCATGAGATAGGCAGGTGTCTGATTCACAGTACTGGCGGCATGTGTGGTTGTCTGTTTGTCCATATATGTCATGTATGGTGGGGAATACATCTCAATTGTTACTCACTCTCCTGTACACTGTTGTAGACATCTGTACAGACTGCAATGTAGAAAGCAGGACATAGGCAGGGGTGTGTATCTCACACATTTCAGGTATCTGTATGTGTGTGACATAGGTGTATTCAATAGATTATTAGATAAATTAGACAATTAGATGAATGCCACAGTGTGTGTGTGTGTGTGTGTGTGTGTGTGTGTGTGTGTGTGTGTGTGTGTGTGTGTGTGTGTGTGTGTTACTGTGTCAGTGAATCTGTGAGTGTGTGGGTGTGTTACTGTGTCTCTGAATACATGTGTGTGAATACCTGAGAGTGTGGGTGTATTTGTGTGTTTGCATCCTGTCGTGGGAATGTGTATTACTGCTTCTCAATGAGGCAACACGCTTTCCACTGACCTCTATCCTTATCATCAGCTAGACCGCTCTCTTACCTCCCCACTCCATGTGACTGTACCTGTGATGTCACCCAGTATGGATGACACGTCTCTAGCCACAGTAACTTAATACACAGATATCATGCTCTTGGATCAGTAGATCAGTAGACGTGTTTGGAACATGGGACATTCTAACTGTGATGTGGAAGCTACAAAGTGCATGCTGGTATTTTCATAAATACCTGTGAGTAGTCCACATTTACATATGGGACACTAACTGCAAACACTGACATCCACCAGCACATGCAATTAGACCTGAAGGAGGAAAGCAGAACATCATGACCAATATGGAGTTACTGTTGTTACACAAGACACATACTGTTAAAAGTACAAAATGCATTGTAAACCTGAACTACATGGTATGTCTGCTGCCTGTCCACAGTACACAACAATTGTAATCTACAATTATCTTCCTAGTCTGTTCACCCTGGGCATCAGACCATATGAGCATGTCCCTGCACCGATGGTGTGGATGACAGGGATATGGCACAGGCATCATCATATGCACAGGGTGATAATGTTTGCCGGAGACCTAGGCTGCACCATTGGATGACATGTATGTGGGTTTGGGCCTTTGATTTCATTGGGCATGTGTGGATGTTATGCATGTGTGTGTTGTGGTGCCCTACATATGTTTCCAGTGTGTGCGTGTATGTATGCACACAGTTCTGGCATGTGTCTGGCCTACACAGGGGGATTATTGACAGCTGCAGACTGTACAGGCTAGGTTTTACAGTTCACGGTGTCCAGCTACGGCCACGTGACCTGCGCCTGCCAGGGGTTGCACAGGCACTACCAGGCAGAGGTGCAGATTGGGTACTGTCTGATGACACATGTCCACTAGAACCTTGTCCCTGTTGGGAATGTCCAGGGCCACGTGCACGTGACCTGCTGTGTCCTGGTGTGGACAGCACAGCACCAGCTGCACTGCTGCTGCTACCACCACTATGGGAGCGAGCATGTGAGGCAGCACATTCACGTAGACCTGCAACAGATGATGTAGCTGGCCTACGTCCACGTGCCTGATGCCTCACTCCTACCAGATGCTCCAGAACAGACATCTCACGCTCACAGATTGACATGCCACTGTCAAGGACTACAACCATGTCACCCAATCGTCTATCCAAAACTGCAGCAAGCAGATGTTGAGCATTTGCAATTGCCTGGATGTTGTTTAAAGAATGGACAGCAGCCCTCTGAAGCCTCTGACCTTCTCTGCTGTGCCATTCAGCACGTGCCTGTGCCTCTATTACAGCCTGAAACATGCATCTGGTGACACCAGCTGCTGTGCTCTGTCTTGCAGGGGCATGTTGGCCAGAGGTCCTCCTACATGCAGCACTGGCCACATGCCTGTGTGGGGCATCACCAGTCAGTTGGCTGACACCATGGTGTGCAAGCACACCTTCCATAGCCTCCACACTTTCCTGTTCCAAGCTACCACATGCCAACTGCCTTTCCTCTATGGTCACTGGTGATGGGGTATGTGTTGGCATGAGAACTGTGTGCAGGGATGAGGGGGATATAGGTGGAATGGCAACCAATGGCACAGATTCAGCCCCTGACAACCCTGCCTGTGCCTCAATCATACGTTCATCATCACTGCTAGAGTCTGTGGGAACACTAACATCGGCTGGACCATAGGAGTGGAATGCACCCACATCAACACCTGTGAGGGGCAGAAAAGAACTGTACATTACAATCTATACAATAGAGACACACAGACACACACACACACACACACACACACACACACACACACACACACACACACACACACACACACAGACACACGCTATGGCACCCGACATGCATGTGATATGACAGAAGGCATGCAACGTATGGGTATGTGTTGGTTGTGGTGATGGGATACATGTGTTAACCTACTCCTCTTGACTTTCTAGTCCAGTCATGGGTGTAGAATGGACTGCCTCCAAGCTCACCCCTGTAGCTGCATCCCAGACAATGTGTGGGGTGTTGTGTTAGGCAGGTTTGGCAGTGTACATGTCTTAGAGATTGCATTCCCCCAGGATGGCCACATACACAAAGCTAACATTAGTAAACACCAGTAGCTGATTAGTGGACATGCCTATATGAGCATTCAGTACTACAAGTACCATGTACTGTATTTAGTTTACTTACTGCTTATGCAGATGTTTTAGACAGTGATGCTCACAAGTACATATCTGTGTTATGGACGTGGCAACACTAGCTATTACAGGAACATGGTAGCTACATTTAGTAGCAGTCCCCCTCTGAGGGCCAAATCACATCTTGATAGTTGAGTACAGATGATGCACGTGTCAACAGGGCTGTATTCTTGTCTGGGTAAATGCTCATATACCCACCAGAACCATGAGCTCTGTTGGCCACAGACACCCACTCCCCATACAGAGTCAAATATCAATAGACTCTGTTGCCAATATTGACATGATCAGGATATGATCAGATTGTATAAGCCATCACATTTGAAGCAGCTATTATACATGGGCAGTGGTTTCCTACGTCTTACAATCCTACAGCAGATGTCACACTAGAGGTAAAGATGATATGCACCCTGTTTCATTACCAGTACTGTCAACATATTTCCAAGCAGCTGTTAGTCTGCCAATGAGAGGTTAGGCTACACAAACCTAAACGTTCAGCCAGTGTGTCTCTACTGTCAAAATCAACTCTATGTAAGTGTGCACATAGCCATTTGGCACAGCCCTGTAACAAGGGTCAGTACACATTTGCAGAACATGTACACATGCACAGCTGTCATTGCTTGCAAACAATACTAGAGAGGTGGATATTAGGCAATGTGGACCTTTATGCAAGGCTCAAAAGACAAACCCACCACTGTATATAGCACAAGTAACCATAAACTGAGGGCAATGCTACTCAATGCCAGAAGTCTGGCCCTCACATTGCATGCACTTGAGGCACTCCTCTGTATGGAGAACATCGATATCTGTGCAGTAACAGTAACCTGGTTTAAGGCTCCAGCGAGCACCACAGCACTACCAGGCTATAACTCATACCACACCTTTCGGCCACAGAACCCGGAACAAAACACAAATGGTGGGGGTGCATCCATATTCATCAAGGATGATCACACCTCCAGGTTAGTGGCGCAGCACGATGCATCACAGATCATCCAAATGCAACTAACAATGGCCAAAACTGCATTCCAAATTGCAGCTTGCTACAGATCACCCACCATGACCCAGGACCCACAATCTGCATTTCCGAAGGCACTGGGACATATGAAGGTCCTACCAAACACCCTAATACTGGGTGATTTCAACTACCCAAAAATTAACTGGGAGAACTACTCAAGTAATAACTCCCTTGCCCAACACTTTAACGGATGTATGCACTCATACGTCCTGGATCAACTGGTCAACACCACCACCAGAAGGAACAACATATTGGACCTGGTCATCACCAACATGGGAGACCAGTGTTCCACACCTGACATCAACCCCTCGCTGATTAGATCAGACCATGGGCTAATCACTCTGGATATTCACATTCCACCCACAACCCCAGACAAGGAAACCAATGTGAAATACATTTAAAAAGCAAACTTCACATTGCTTAAGACTGAGGTTAAAATGTTCACAGCCCCCACGACAATGGACAATGCTGACCAGGATGCTGAAACCTATACAAAGGCACTCTATGATCATCTGCAGGAATGCATGGATCGTGCTATCCCAAGGCAAACCAAGACTCACTCCTCCAAGAAAAGGAAACGAGTCTGGTGGACCTCTGCCATAAACAGGCTCTACGATCGAAGAAGGAAACTAGTACAGATAAGAGCAAAATCCCTAGAAGGAAAGACATCCCTGATCAGTATCAGCAAGACACTACGGTCCCTCATAAATTCTTCCAAGGCTAGCTTTGAAAGAGATAATTCCAAAGACTCTAACGATGACTACAAAGCGTTCTTTAGCTATGTCAAGAACCTAAGTGGATAGTCTCAGATCTGCTCTGTGTTGGTGCAGACTGGCAGACAATACACTGAACTGACTGTTATTGCCAACATTTCGGCAGACAGGTTCAGTGCAAACTTTACACCCCTCTCACCCCTGAAAGGGCCCATAACCATACCAGATGAATGTACAACCCCAGCAATCACTGACACACAGGTTAAAACAGCCCTATCCAAAGCCAAGAACACGGCCTCAATGGGACCAGATGGTGTCCCAGGTTGTGTCTTATAAGAGCTCCAAAATTAACTAACCCCTCACCTAAACACATTGTTCAAACACAGCCTCTCTACAGGCTACATACCCACAGAGTGGCACACAGCAACAGTTATCACACACCACAAAGGTGGAGCCACAATGGACCCTGGGAACTATTGCCCTATAAGCCTTACTAGCGTGGTCTGCGAGGCTATGGAGCACATCATCATGGATCTCATTCACAGAGACATTGGGTACCTCCAAACCTTTGACCCCACCCAGTTTGGCTTTGTTAAGGGCAGACCATGCCTCCTAAACCTGGTGGACTTCTTTGTGACATTACCAAGGCATTAAATGAGGGTAAGGAGGTCCACACAGCCTACCTTGACCTCACAAAGGCTTTCAACACCATTCCCCATTCTGGTATTATAGACATACCCATCAACCTGAACATTAGCACCTATGTCACGAGATGGTTTGCAATTTGGCTCATGGACAGAACCCACACAGTGAGAGTTGTAGACCCTAGGTCTGACTGTAAACCAGTTACAAGTGGCATCCCCCAGGGCTCAGTCCCAGGATCCCTCATGTTCGGTATATACTTCTCTGAGGTACAGGCAAGCACAGGAAGACTTTGGCTGAAAAGGTTTGCAGACGACTGCAAACTAGGGGCCATAATTGATTCCCCAGCTGATACAGACACCCTTCAGAAGGGTTTCACTGAGATGGATACCTGGTGTCAATATCATGGCCTCAAGCTGAATGCCAAAAAGTGCATAGTCATCCCCTTTGGAAAAAATGAATTACCCATGGACTACCACATAGGTGGTAGTCCCCTACATACAGAAAAAGTAATATGGGATCTGGGAACCCAAGTAGATAGCAATCTCTCCTTTGATAACCATATTGCCAAGGTGGTTAAAATATCCTTCTATGTGGGCCCCCAGTCTCAAATGGGTTCGCGTCCAGAACAAAGGAGGTCATTGTGCCTCTCTACTCATCACTTATTAACCCATTAAAGAATACAACACATACTGCATACTCAGAGGTGATCTCTGCTTGACATACAAGGCCCATGTCCAACCCAGTATTGATGGATATGCTCCACCTAAACAAAAGCCCCTGAGAGCCACATGCTCTAGGGATATAAACCTAACCACAACGATAACTAGGACATGCTGGATGGATAGATTCCTGACTCAGAGACTACCCATGCTTTGGAATATGATTCCAATGTACATCAGGCAGGGCCCCTCACTAACACTCTTCAAGAGAAACCTTGACGGGTGGATGGGACACAGACATCTACCCCGGGGATCACTGCAGTGGGTCTGCTGGACAGAGGCACAGGGAACTAATGGCTCTGCTGTTCAGAGGCACAGGGAACTAACCTAAGGGGGTGGCAGAAGCCAACACAGTCTAGCTAGGCTTATAAATGCCCTTGGGCAGACAGCCTAGTACCTACATATGAACATATGAAACTATTACATGTCTTATGTGCATGGATAGTTAACTAGCTCTTCCATTTTACTTTGCTGTCATGCTGATAAACTGTCGGATGACTACAAGTCATATGTATCCTGTTATTGTGCATTGTAAATGCCAATAGACATAACTAATGTTTGCCTAACATAACAGTAATGCTATGTAAAATGTAATACATATCTGCCTACAATACTGTACATTACACTGTTATTGGCACAATATCCCACAATGAAAATCATAATTGCACAGCAGGGCCCCCCTTTGACATGTTATTCTCAGTAAAACACCCATACATATTCCTACTGTTAAAATATATCAACATATACTATCCCCTGTTATAGCATTTACTTGTTGGACCAACCCTGCCACTGACAGTGGCTGGAGAGGAATTGCTGGGTTCAAAGCCCTTATATAGCATCCCTTGTGGTGTATGAGGTGTTTGCCTTGTGACCTACAGCAATACACACATAAATACTACAAGCATTACAATACTCAACAATACATCACTACAAGATAACTGTTTCCACTATATGCATTGCGTACACTTTCATTATTACAGAACAGGTACTACATACACAGACATACTGAGTGTTCTACATACCTTATTAGTAACTTGAGGTGTTGTTGACTGTTATTTCAATCTTTTTCAGTTTGTGTTTCAATCTTCTTTGTAATGTTCTGGTGGTATATGCAGATGTTTTGAATGTGTGACATGCCATCCTTTTATAGTTAGATATCAGTAACGTGCTATCCTGACCACCAGCTGGTGTTCCAAAGTAGTTAATTACATGCACATCAGCACTCTATTAGCCAATACCATGGCAACAGTGCTGTATAATTGAGTACTCCACTTGGACGTTGTCCCTTTGCATTACTTGCGAGGAAGATGGCCTGGATGTGTTGTGATGTATTGCAACAGCTATATGGAGACACACAGAGATATATTAGCTTCACAACTCCCGTGGATTGTGTGTAATGCCTCGAAGATGTTGTTCTTCATGTGAGTACAGCTGTTATATTTCAGAACATTGCTACTTATGCAGGGTGTGTTTGTACCTGATACTTCTGCAGATGTTTCAGTCTGGCATGGATGTTTGAGCAGCTGAAGGCTGTAAGGCTATGCATATAATGTCAGGTGGTTTACAGTGTGCTCACCAGACATCTTTGATTTGGTGTAAATGTGTATCATACTATGCTGATAATCAGTAACTGGTAACACTTCCTGGTGTATATACAACCCTCTAAAATGGGATTAGTGCAAGCAAACCCTGTAACATCTGCAGCTGTTCCATTGTATAACAGCAACTATTTTGCATAGGGCCATGTTAGTGTGTCTCTGGCAAGGTATGTTAAGGCTTCAGCAATTGTCATACAGTGAATGAATGATTTGTAATGTTATTACAGTATGTATTGTAATTGGTTTGGGTGTGGGGGAGATGGTGGGTGTACACAGCAGATGCAGGTGTGTAGGAACTGCTTTTATACATATTTGATATGTGTGTGAGGGTTCCTTCCCTATTTGAACACCTATCCTTTAGTGGACTAATACTATGGTAATTGCAGGCTGATTCATTAAGGCACTGTTAAATGGTTCCTGTATAGCATGCAGGTAATGTTAGTCCTTGAATCCTTTTGGCAATACATCGGAATGTAATAAAGTGTTGCTACATGAAAGTTGTCTGTGTATTTCTGTCATAGGTATTTGCAGTCATTGGAGTTGTATTGGTGACTGACCGTCTTTGGCTCATGTCCATAGCACATATTTGTAATAGTGTATAGGTATATACTCTCCATATCCATTGTTCATATAGTTTGGTCGTGGCGGAATGTGTGATTGCTATGGTCCATGTTATACTCATATATGAACACTTCAAATGCTGTACACAGGATACCTATGAAATCCAGAATGCACACAATTCCGATGTCCACAGTACCGGGCCCAGACTCCCAAACCCCACATTACCGAACACTCAGACTCATGACAGTCAAACTCGCGAAAGTAACACAAACACAGAAAAAACACACGCACACACAGACACACTGCTACTCACCACATCCAAGCAAACCATCCTACACTATGTATGAGCAGGGGGGCAAGCCCCCCTACACCCCCAATGTGGGTGGCTGCACCCCCCACACCCTTCCTACTTTAATATTCTACCTCCAAGATCACATAAACAGACACACAAGGCAAACCCACACATTAAATTCCCCCACAAACACACAACACACACTTACACACACTAAAGCCCTCAGAAACATACTTACACACAGTAACCTACCTGAACCGCAACACCAGAAGCACTAACTCAAAGTCCCTTAACATCGGGATTTTAAAACTCGTGCTTCTGATGTTTCGGTACTGTGGTCTTTCGGTCTTTAAGCCTCGGGATTACGTGCGGCGGTATGTCAAGCATTCAATATTTGGTAAGTATCCCATTTATATGTACCTCCATGACTGTGTAGATTGTTAACCTATCTATATATCTACATATATATGTATATCCCTATATATCGACATATATCTCTCTCCCTCTCTCAATGTATGTTGATTTATGTATATATATATATATATATATATATATATATATATATATATATATATATATATATATATATATATATATATATATATATATAGAGCATATACCTTTCATTGGGTAATTGGCGGTTTGTCCTACTTCCACACAATCCTCCCTTTTGTGTTTTAACCTGTCAGAATACACAACTTCCGTTGGTACATCTCAGGTAGGTTACTGTGAAGATTGCGTACATGGTTGCGTGTTCTAAAACTGGCAGTGGTCATTTTACCTCTCAGAGCAGGCAATGGTAGTGCAAGGGTGATTAACGCACATTTCAGTGGTTGTGAGCGGCTTTGGCCATAATCTGCACGATGTTCAGCAAAGGTTAAACCTGTGTGGCGCTTATCCATGTAGTCATGTTTAAGCACTGCTTACCGGCACTAACCGGCGCAATAACCCGCCAGCGACTGCTTAAAAGTGCTTTAATCACCCTGCATCCAACATCCTTTATTCGGGACCTCAAAATGATGTAATAGCCCTTGCAGGTCTTGAAACCGGGACCATGAACACCACAGTCATTGGCTTTACCACTGAGGTATCTGAGTTATGTGCAACTTTTATGGTGTTTAGTATATACAGTGTACTACAGCCGTTCCTCACTACTGCAAACAAATGAGTAAGTCAGTTGGTGTACATATGTATGATACCTTCTAATGTTCATATGTTTGCTGAAGTCAGTGATGCAATGTGACCTGACAGGGTGTATTATCGATGAGAATGGTTCTTGTTTTGTGTCCTTTTTACATTGTCCCCATATTCCATGTGTATCCCTTCAGTTCACGTAATGAACATCCGACACAGGTCCTCCTTAATGCATATTCCATTAGCCAGCAGTAGTCCCCCATACCAATCTCCACATACACAACAACCATTGCTTCTATGGGGAATTAGGTTAATATTAATAGTTATAATACCAGAGCTGCATGTGTTTTGTGTACACTTCTATCCATTTGGAATGCTTCTGTGTCCATAGATGTATATATACATATTTCTATCTATGTGCACACATCAGTTATATATATATATATATATATATATATATATATATATATATATATATATTTAGTATTAATTTGTGACACATACATATGTAGACTTGTATATGTTGATTCACACATTACAGTACATTACAATGTACTGTACTTATGTACACAAAGTGACTGTCCCATTTGTGGTCAGTACTGTGAAATGCCTGTAGTATAAGGTGTAGTCTAATGACCACTAAACATGTATACAGATTAGATGGCTTAGTGGTAGGTCCCATGACTATGGTGTATATGGTCCAGGGTTCAACACCTGCAATGTATTGGACATGTTTTACTACAGAATAATGCTAATTTAAGTAGTTGTAAGTAGATTTAAAGGTGATTGTTTGACATTATACCATCGGATGTACACAGTTAAACAAACTTTACATCCTACAACCTGTGCACGCAAATATGGCCACTTCTGCTAACTACTCAGGATATATACATTTCAGTGACGTAACATCTCATTATGTGCTTACATAACATTACATTGTCTATTAACTGTACTGTCCAGCACACATGGTTTTATGTCTGTTCCAAATGTTTCTTATTCTGAGGAATACTACCTATATATGCAAGCTGTGGTTAAGGTATACTATGTAACATGTAAAACATCTCTGACTTTATTGGGATTTGAACCACGAATGCACAGATATTATGCAAATGCTGTAGCAATTACACTATTGACATTAACGTTCCTTATGCCTATTTTCTATGTCCATGAATCCTATGTGTAAGCTTGACTACACAACAGGTGGAGCCACCCACACCCAGTGAGCTTCACAAAATACTGACATAACACATGAATTGAAAGACTATACATTAAAGTCCTAACTACATTTGGCATAGCCCCTCACTGACACACTTCAGGGGAAACCTTGATGTGTGACTGGGCAACAGTATATACACCCCTGGGATCATGTGTCCCAGAAACATATAGCCAGGGTGTGGGGGAGCCACTCTAGTTTTATAGCTGCAAGACTGTTGTGGAAATTGAATGCTGTTGACTTGTCATGTTAACATGCCCTTTTGAGATCACTATGTGCCCCTATCACCCTACAGCACCCCAGTCTTCAACAGCTTCCAGCAACTCTGCCTGGAATCACTTCATTGGCTATGCTTGACAGAGGCTCAGTTACTTTATCAATGATGCAAATAAAGCCACCACACTGTAGCTATGCTTCTAAATGCCCTTGGGCAGATAGCCTACTACCTCTCTGTGAACATCTACAGTGCAGGCCATCTCCAACATCATATGTGATTATACAGAGTTTTCTGATCACAATATACAGTATAAAATCACCATGTAGTCAGACAACAGTTAAGTACAGCAAGAGCATACAGACTACTGATACGTAATCACTCCAAAAACCTATCTTGGAAGCTAGTGGACATGTATAGGTTTTAGGCTTTGTATTGCTTACCAGTAGGTTACCTACAGGAAAGATGGGACACAAGCACAGATGGGAAACATGCCTGCAACAATGCCATACCAACTTGCATGTGTCAGCCTAAGGCTTTCGAATGCTGGGCAAGGCTATTGGTGCCCCCATGGTGCCCTTTTTAGGCAGGTCTCAGAGGTGAATCTCACCTCCATGAACTGCACAATAGCAGAATGAATGAGGGTTAGGTTACTCAACACCAGGGGTAGTACTCACAACATGCATGCACTCACAGCACCCCTCAGTATGGACAACATCTACTTCTGTTCTGTGACTGGGACCTGTATAAGGCTCCTGTCAGCACACCAGCACTACCAGACTACAACCCATAACACACATTTCAGCCACTGAACATGGACTGGCACAGATATGGAGGGGGTGTATCCATATTCATCGGGGATACCTACACCTCCAAGTTAGTGGGGCAGCATGATACCTCTGTGATCATCCATGTGCAGCTAACATCAACCACGACTGCAATGCAAACTGTGAGCTGCTACAGATAACCCTCCATGACCCAGGAGCACCAATACAACTATCTGGAGACAGTGGTAAACATGACAGTCCTACCAGACACCCTGTTACTAGTCACTGTTGGCTACCCTACACTTAACTGGATAACCTACTCAAGTATTCACTTCCAGGCCCAGCACTTCCTGGGATTTTTCACCTCATATGGCCTGTATCAGTTAGTAGATGGACTAACGAGAGGTGAAAACATACTAGAAGTGGTAATCACTGACATGTGCAACAGGTGCACTACAGCAGAGGTAAACCAGTCACTGTTTAGATCTGACTATGAACTATTCACTGATGATTTCCACTCCCAGCCATCTCCCCCTCCCAAGGAACACACAGTGAATACCTTTCCTATAGCTAAATTCACAGTACTAATGACAGAGGTGGGAGGGTTCACAGCCCCCACGCTCAGGGATGACACTGCTCAAGATATAGACAGAATTACAAATGCACTCTATAAGCACCTACAAAGATGTATGGGTCATGCCATCAATGGTAAACCAGGACTCGCTACTCCTACACAAGGACACCAGTCTGCTGGACCCCTGCAATATGCAGGCTATACAACAGAAGTAGGACAGTAGTCCAGAACAACAGCAAATCCCAAGACATGCAGACATCCATGACCAGTATTAGTAAGACACTTATGTTACTCATGAAATCATCCAAGGCTGGCATCCATAGGTAAATAGGCATGGATTCAGAAGATGACCACAAAGGCTTCTTTGGCTATGTCAAGGATCTAAGCAGTAACGCACAGATTTGCACTGTGCTGGTGCAACATTGCACTGAATATACTGACCCTACTGATATCCCCAACACACTTGATGATACATTAGGTGCAAGCTTCACCCCCTACAGGGCCCACAACAATACCCAAAATGTACAGTATCCCAGACATCAGAGATATACAGGTGGTAATGGCCCTTTCAAATGGCATGACAGAGCATCAGTGGAGGCAGATGGTGTCCCAGACTGCATCCTGCAGACACTACAAGACAAAGTGACCCACCACCTAATATAGCAATTCAACATCAGCCTCTACACAGGCTACATGCCCATTCAATGGTGCATGGCAACAGCTATTCCACTCCACCAAGTTAGTGACACAACTGACCATGGTAACTACCACCCCATAAGCCTGAGTAGCCTGATCTGCATGGCTATGGAGTGCATCCTCATGGCACTCATTAACATAGACAATGGTAACCTCCAGACACTTGACCCAACACAGGTCAGCTTGACTGAGTGCAGATCATGCCTACTGAACCTGTTTGACATCTTACAGTCACCTAGACTTTAAGTGTGAGGTGTGGTAGTTCACACATTCTACCTGGACCTCGTCAAGGGTTTTGACACCATTCCCCACTCAGGTATTATTTCTAAACTCACCAGGCAGTACATACGCCCATACATCACAGGTTTGTTTGCCAAGAGGCTTACACATAGAACCCACATGGTAAGCCTAGCAGCCTCCAGGTCAAACTCTTGACCAGTCACAACTGGTGTCCCACAGGACTCACTCCTGGGACCCCTTCTGTTTGCCATATACTTCACAGAGGTACAGTCTAACACAGGTGGACTGCAGCAGACTGTGTTTGGTGATTACTGAAAATTGGGAGCCATAAATGACAGTCCAGCTGTCACAGACGTCCTTTAAGGGGCCTCACATAGACCAACACATGGTGTTAGATTCATGGCCTCCAGCTAAATGCCACATACTGCATGGTCATTCCATTTAGGGAAACTATACACACACATATTAACACATGAGTGGCAGACACTATAATTCAGACAATGTAATGGGTATGTGGGGACTACATTAGATAGTGATCTCTCCTTTGACAATCATATCTGTGAAGTAGTTAGGACATCTGTCTATGTAGGCCATCTGATTACTTAGAGTTCACATCTAGACAGACTGAGGTTATTGTGCCCCTTTACTCATCGCTCATCAATCCATCATCATCATCGAGTATGATAACCCATTTTGGATGCACCTCAGAAGACACATCCAACAGCTGGAAGGACCACGAACGTACCTCGCCAAGAGGATTAATGGCCTCAGACATGTGTTCTATGCTGCCAGACTGCATGAACTCTTGCATTACTCAGTGGCATCTCGTTTACTCAGAGATGATATTTGCTGGCCAACAAAGCCATGTCCAAGTCAGGCTTAATGGATATGCTCCACCTATGGGAATCCATGTCACAGTGAGCCACACACTGTAATGAGCTATGCCTTGCCACAACCATAACTGGAAGATGCTGGAGTGACAGATTCCTGTCACGGGTACTCCACAAACTTTGGAGCTACATCCCTGATTACATTATATGGAGCCCCTCACTAACACTCAAGGGAATCCTTGCAGAGTAGCTCTGCTCGACAGAGGGACAGTTAGTTAATCAATGGGGTTGCGACAGCAGACACATTTTGGCTAGGCTTATGAATGGCCTCGGGCAGTTAGGAAAGTACCTACCTATGCACCTATGAACCTATACATACAGTATCTACACATGCTGATAGCTTAATTTACTGTTCAGGTAATGACTTACCTTGTGCCAATAGCAGTTGTGTGTACAATAGTTGAGGGCTGCCTATGTAGGATGCACACAGTAGACCGTCTATACATGACAATTTACAGGTGGTCATGTGTGTGTGCCATCCATGTTTATTGTGTGTGCAGGTGGAGAAGGGTGTCATTCCATAGGTGCCTACACTGTCAGTGTGTGTGCTATACTTTCCCTCTTTGCCAAGGCATGGACATACTGGGCATGCCTCCGTCTGCCTACTGGGGCTGGCACAGGGTGTTCGTGGTTGAAGTCCCACTGTGCCAGTGGGGCCCTTGGCAATGGTGGTGGGCTGTGAGGGCCTTCACCAGTCTGTCCCTGCTGCAGCTGTTTTCGCAGGATCCTATTGTGTAGCATGGTGCATACTATGAAGATGTGGGCATACATGCCTGGAGAGTACTGCAAGGCTCCACCAGATATGTCCAAGCAATGGAACCATGATTTCAGCATCACAAACACACACTCTATGATGATTCCAGGTTGTGTGTGTGCCTAATTATGGCATTCTTGCATGGATGTGTGTGCATTTCTGATGGGAGTCATCATCCACAGTTCCAATGCATAGCCAGCATCCCCCACCAGGTGGCCATATGGGATGTCCCCCCTGGCAAATACCTGATACAGCTGTGAGACATGCTAGATGTGGGAGTCGTGATAGCTTCCAGGGCTGCCAGCACACACATCCATGATAATGCCCTGGGCATTGTACACGACCTGGCAGTTGATGGAGGGGTATCCCTTGCGGTTTATGTATCGCCTAGCCTGCTCACCAGGTGCTGACTTGATGTGTATGTGCGTGCAGTCTATTGCACCTGGTACCTCCGGGTAGTCTGTCACATGGTGGAAGAGAAGCATATTGCTGGCCAACTCCTCCTGCATTCGGGGGAAGTATATGTGTTCATTGGCATGTGGTAACATGGCATCCAGGAACTGATGGAGTACCCTGGATGCTGATGCCTGTGAGATCCCCATGATATCTCTAGTTGGTCTTTGAAAGGTACCTGTGGCTAGTATTCTCAAGCTTACACATACCTTTGTGTCCACTGGGATGGGTTCCCCTCTGCTATTTCTGGATCTGAGGCATGGCCAGCATAGCTCAACAAGTTGCTGTATGGTGTCCCTGTCCACCCTGTAACACTCTACTATCTCCAGATCGTGTAACCCCTGGCAGGTTACCCTAGGTCTGAACACTCTTCTCCTCCTCCGGTGCCTGAGAGGGTTGTTAGCATCATCCTCCACACCACCTTCAGTCTCCAACACATGCTGGTGAATCAAAGCTATGGCAGCCCCTAACATGTACATATTAAAAGTTCCACGTCTATATACACCAATGGTGCAGAGTGTCTGGGAATACACAAGAGTGTGTGAGGTGCTTTCACACTTTATACTATTGTGCTATGGATGCTGCTGGTGTAATTGGGTGTGTATGTGCAATTCCAGCTGCAGGGTATCTTAATTATGGGTTTTATAGCAGGTACGGCTATTGTGGGGCCTTTGGTGTTAAATTACACTTGGCTGCCATGATTCATCTATTGCCCTTTACTTCACTTTTCAACCCGATTCCCCTCCCATTGTCAGGCATGCATCCAGCTGCCGGCTTTCTTGTTTTGTACTTTCCCAAACAAGGATTGTGTTGTGAAATGTGTTATATAGCAGATCTAATGCAAGTTTGCTTTGTTCTGCTGTGACAGTACTCTTTTCTTTGCAGTACGGCACCTCCCCTTTCCTGTTCTGCAGGTAACTGCTAACAGCCTTGTTAGCTGTTGTCAATGGCCCACTGTGGGTTCCTAGGTGTTAATTACTCATTTGTACTCCAATTACCATGCTGCAGCATTTCCTTATTTTCTTCCCATATCCTTCCTGTTTCAGCTCTGGTGCGCGCCGCTCACAGCAGTTTACCAGATTTTGAGCGCGTTTTCATCCACGTTCACATGCACATTGGGTGCTCTCAGCTAAGCAAAGCTATGGCTACTTCAACATACTCCTATCCTACAGCTTTGCTTAGCAACAGGCAAACCGGATTAGCAATGCCCCAATGTGCTTACAGCTAAGGTGGCTCACCCTTCTCTTGATGTCATCTTTATCTCCAGGCCACACTTCAGTGTTGTACCGCTATGCTGTGAGGTGCATCCTTATGCTGGCAGGGATTTTGTGATTTAGTATTACTGGTCTCATTTGCATGGCATTGCCTACTAATTCCTAGTTACTGCGCAGAACACTGTCACAGCCCCTTAGCAACCATTGCGCCATGGTGTGGTGTAGCATGCGTGCCATTGACTATTATGGGGAATTCATGAAATGTGTTTCATTGCAGTTTTATTCCAATTAATTATATTTTCATTGTGATCCCATTTGCACACCGATGCCCTGCGATTTAACTTCACGTTAGTGTGGGCATGACATTAAATGTTCATTTTTATATGTTGTGCATTTTTTTATGCCAATGGCTATATATTTTGCCATTGGCATATACTAACAGTATATTACATGATTTTGGTCCGCTGTCATAGCATCGATTTTATGTTTGAAAAATGTAAACCGTTTTTTTTTTTTTGGTTTTCATTTCTGCATGCTTACACTACACCTGAACCACTTCCTGAATTGCTATATACCTTCATTTTCATGCTACCCAGCTGAGCATGGGGTAATTAGCATACATGCGCCAGGAGCTGTGTGGGCGTGGCATACGCAGGTAGTGCACATGGAAACAGCTCATACCTGCATCGCTCGGCGGCCATATTTGGTGTTAGATCGTCGACGCTACGCCTGCGCCTGGCGTAAGCTTCATGAATCCCTGGATCAATGTCTGAAATTCCAATGTCCACCTGTTTATAAGCAAGGGCTACTCTCCTCTATGGACCACACATCCCTGCTGGGAACACCTAGTTGAATGCCCTTCCTCTAGGATGTGCACTTCCATCTCTCCCTGCCAGCACCTCAGATGCTCAAGCTACAAATCAAACGTGGATCTTCTGGTTGTAATTAGGTCTTTATCCCTCTATAATAATAATAGTAAGAGAGCCGGCAAACTGTAGCATTTAAGTATTTATTCACTAAAATGACTAAATAGCCTTGTAACATGAGAAAAGGAAACATTAACAGACCGATTTCAGCTATACAAAATACATAGTCTTCATCAGTGTTAAAAGACATACAATTGTTTCCTTTTATAATTAGACCCATGAGTAAATCCTCATCTAATTGGTCTATCACAAATGCTCATTAAGCCCTGGTGGGAATAACCCCCCCAGCTTTATAATCCCTTTCTTTTCTATATTATTTAATATTTGGTGCCATCCCACTTTGTTAGACTGGTTGCCATTAATTTTGTCAATCACCATAAATCTGAATAGTGCATTTGTGTGTCCCAGTGAATGTTTATATAGTGCATTGGTAATTTTCTTTGCCCTAATGTGACTATAGTGTTCCAATATTCTGAGTCTAAGTGGTCGAGAGGTCTGTCCAACATAAAATACAGAACAGGTGCATGTGGCAAGGTAGACCATCCAATCTGTCCTGCATCTCGCATATGCCATGGAGATAGCTACCCCATTGTTAAACTTGACTGTTTCACTAAATGTATTATGACTTTAAACAGATATAATGAATCATCTAACAAAAGTCAATTATAGACTAGATAGCAACAACTGACCCCAAAAGAATAACTCATGTCAGTACCCTACCTGACAGTCTCAGTGATCATCAACCAACATTTGCCATCAGACAACAGTTAAAAAATCCCTAAGCCTGTACAGTACAACTACACAAGAAATATAGATAATTTTAAAAAATACTAATCTACCATACAGAAATCTTCATTAATTGGTTATCCAAAAGCTAAACTTGCTAGAAGTACCCAATGTCCTTCATTTCAACCAATGAAAACATTTTGCAATAATAAAAAAAAAAAAAAACCCTTAACCAACCAAAAGCAACACGTATGACACAATATCAATTAAGCAAATGCCCAGCCCTTAAAATCTCACTCCAGTAGTATGCCCCACATAAGGACCTCCAGTTTCAAGATCTCCACCTAACCAATACATATAATCACTCAGATCATTAGAAAACTCTCCCTGTAAGACTATCTACAAACTTTAGAATAAACTTAGACCCAGTATTAGACATAATACATTTGAAGACTTGGAAACTAAAATTACCTCTTATTTTACCAAGCGGCATGGCTATGTAACTGTACCTTCAGGCCAGCTGATTTTATCTTGCTGTACTATTTTCTTTATAAGTATGTCCAATATAAAAACAGTGGCAGAAAGTCACCCCATCTTTCTCTTGTGCTGAATGACCATCAGTTAGCAATTACACTGAGCTTATAAGCTGCACTTACTGTCTTCTTTATTAACCCATTGGTATATGCACAAGTATAAATTAACTATATGCAGTTCTTTTGCAATAGAGATATACTTATATAGAAATACTTATAGTACTACTACTTAAAATACTTTACCTTGTGCCCTAACATACTGTGTAATTGGACTAATTCTGCAGTCTCTGCAAATCTACATTCCATATAAATATGTTGCAAGCATCAGTAACTGCATAAATTCTATGTCAATCAAAGTTCTGAACTCTGCGCAAATTGTACTTTTTGCCTCGTGTGCTTCTTCCTTATACTTACATGCAATTTTTTATATATGTGAACATCTATGCGCTTTGTTTATTATTTTTACACACACACACACACACACACACACACACACACACACACACACACACACACACACACACACACACACACACACACACACACACACACACACTCACACACACACATGTATCTATATACCTATCTATCTGTCTATCTATCTATCTATCTATCTATCTATCTATCTATCTATTTATATATTTTGTTTATTGAGCTAGTATTGCTAGGTCAGTGGTCTCTTTAGAATCAAGGTGGTACTCATACTCACTAAAGGAAATTTGGCCAGCATAGCATGGAACTTTCTCTATTCTTTTCAATATGTGCCATGGGATTTTTTACATCCATCTGGCTATACCAATTTAGGCAGTTGAATTCTAACTTTAACATCTCATCTGAAGTATAGTACTCTCACCCTTATACTACACTGCAGTAGCAGTGCTGGAATATAATCCAACTGCCTGGTGTAGAAAAAGAACTCCCAACCTTTTGATCTTCCAAGATATAAGATGAGTGTGCTACCTGTTGTATAGTCAATGGCACTGCCTGTCATGCCTGACAACCACTTAGCACAAGAAATTTGGACAAAGCCAAAAAGAATAGGGGGACAAAGGCCCCAAAATAAGGACATATTTCAAATATCAATCTTATAGACTTGGAAAGTTGTTAGAATAAAAGGTTTGGTGTTAGTGTACATTTTCAGAATGCTATGAAGTCTGAAATTCAAATGTTTGTCATTTTTAAGTGGTGTCAGTCCTCAATGGTTTGCTAGAAAACCACAAATTGTTTGAGGAACAGATCAAAACTGTGAGTCAAATATCTAGACTTTCTGTGAAAGTCAAGACAGTTAACTGGTATGCTGTGAAAGTCAATGTCAGCAAACTGGTATGTCAGTCAAGAATCCTTGTTCTTTTTATACTCTTTGCATTTCCCCTATGTTTGTTTCTTGATTTTTATATATCAGTCCTATATTTCTATATTTCACTGTTTAGATCAAAGTGTATGTGCTGTATCTTTAAGAAGCATATCAATGACTGAATGTACACATATAAATAGTGGGCACGTGCTATACCCAATGCCATTTTTAGAGTGCAGCTAAAGAGTGAGCATGTATGATTGCAATAGCTAGTTTGTATATAAGTTACTTAAGTTAAAGTCAGTAAACTTCTATTGTGATGTGTTTGTATATAATAAAGTTGCTTGAACAGAACCCATGAAGACTCTTCTATTGTATCCAGAGTAGGAGAGTGACAAAGTATTAAACAATGAATATTTTTGGGAGGAGATTTTCTCCTCAGGTCAATAGTGAAAATACATATTTCTTATTATCCACTCAGACCACTACAGTCACAAAATGCAACTTAAATAAATAAGTAAATAAAAATATAACAAGTGTGGCAGTTCTATGCTTTTAACTTCACCATTTGTTCAGGATATTTTGTTTATACAATCATTTGATAACATTATTGGTAGGCCTTGATAGGAAAACAAACCTTTCTTGAAAGACATTTATGACCCCTACCTCTCATTTTCAATGGAAATATGAATAATTCTGGGAATTTACTTGGCAAATTAAACTCAATGCTTGTATATATCCAGAGCTTAATGGTTACTATCAATGGTTAGTGTTTTACAGCTTCTCTCCTACTTGGTTTAATACAGACTTGTATAGATTATACATAGGTTCATAGGTAGGTACTAGGCTATTGGCCCTAGGGCCTATATAAGCCTAGCCAATCGGTACCTTGGCTTTTGTCACCAAAGAAAATTATTTTCCTGTGCCCCTGTCAAGCAGAGCCACAGAAGTGACCCAGGGGTGAATTTCCCATCTCCCATCCAATCATCAAGATTTTTCTTGAAGAGTGCCAATGAGGAGCTTTGTTTGATATAGATAAGTAGTTTGCTCCAGAGTATGGGAAGCCTCTTGGACAGGAATCTATCTCTCCAGCATGTTCTGTTTATTGTGGTGACAAGGTTTAGGTCCCTAGGGCGTGTAGCTCGGAGGGATTGGGATTTCTTTAAGTGGAGCATGTCCAACAGCTCTGGGTTTGACATAGCTTGTATGTAGCAGCTGACTAAATTTTGTTTTCTTGTTTTAATATGTCAGTGAGGTTATTACATTTTAGTAGGTTTAAGTGTTGAGGGCTTTTTAGGAAACTAATTGTTTTTAGAAGTTCTGCTTTTCTATTGGTTAAAATTCTGCGCATGATTTGGGCACCAAGTTTAAATGTGCTTTGGTATTCTGATGACGTTGATTGTTACAAACTGAAGAAAGCACTCAATCAATCAAATTTATTAAGTTTGTGTTTGCATTAAAGTTACTGTTTTCATCATGTTACATGGTTGCTGATCCATATTCTAGTTATCAAAGGAAATATGACTCAAACAGAAGGCAGTTCCACAGAAAGGTCTCTCCTAAAAGCAATGTGGACAAGCATAATACAGTATGAAAAAAGGCAGAGAAAGACACAGTTAAAGAGATCATGTAACCAATGTAAGCTCTTTCCTGTTCCCGTCTACTCTTTCATTAACCCTTTGAGGCAGCTTTCAAAGCCATGTATAAATATGTCTAAAACAACTGCAGAAAAAGTATACTATAGATGCTAAGTAACTGCTGTTCAATAGATTTTTGACAGAAGCCTCAAATGCAGCTTGTTCCACAGAGCCCACCTCACCAGATACAATTGGTTATATTGGGTGTTATCAGCCTTATTCAAATCAAGCAGGATAAGGCTTCTATTCCAGTTATTTCAGGTCCACAAATATGACAGGGCACAAAGGTAGGAGAAAATCTATCAAGCTTAAGCAATTTAGCAATTTAGTAAACACAAGCACTTTCATGATGAGAAGTCTAAAATATTTATTCTATTTGTAGAAGGGAATTATGTTACAGTGGTAGACATGGAAGAAATATAGCTAAAAATATAATAAAGTTATTAGCACTGCAAGTTTTCATATCGGACATTTGGGTTGTGTAGAGTATTGTAGAGTTACTATTTCATTTTTTATTTATTGTTTAGCTTCTCATGAGACAAAGCATCTCCACTTTTCCTCAGCTAGATGATTTATTTATGCTTGTCAACACAAGGAAAGTGTTGCTTTAGCACATTAAAAACAAGTTGTCTGATACTGTCTTTATGGGTATCAATGCAAGACATTAACCCACATTCTTCAACATGATTTAACATTTTAGCTACAGTCATAGTCTGTGTACACATGAGAGTCTATCTAATCCAGGCAAAAAATAAATAGGTTTTCACAGATATATGAACTTACTGTTTCCCATCTATTCATCTAAATTACATTTAAAATGAGTAATCCTTCACTTTATGTGGCATGGAAGATGGTTCCACATAAGAGGTATGCTTTGTTTTGCATATGTATACCTCCAACATGTTCTATTTGTGTTGCACTAGAGACTGACATCTCTTAAGTGAGTGTTCATGCTGATATTGCACTTGAGAATGTCTAATAGGTCAGACAGGATAGGGTCTGTTGAAGCTCTGTACATGACACAGAGGTTGGATCTTAGTAGCCTGTATGATATTAAAAAGGAAGCAAGGCTTTGAAAAGATCTGTATGTTTTTTGTGATTTAGGCCCATGATATTTTTTTTGTTTAGTGAGAAAACATTATGGTCATTCTGGCCGAGACAAGTGTTTGGACAGGTATATAGTGAATAAGGCATTATATTTATGATCAGCCTCATAAAAGTCAAATACAGTGAAATTATTACATTCCTGGACTTGAATGTCATACCTTAATTATAAGCTGTGCAATGAAAAAGGACTTTCTTACTATAATCGTTTCATGGTTATCAAAGGGCAGGTCATTGTGCATAGGTTCCCAGATCCTTGACTATGGAATCAGATTTCAGCAGTGTGTTGTCAATGTGATAGCTACAAGGGAAGTCATGCTTGACAAAGGATACAGTATATTTTTTGGCATTTAGTTTTTGTTCATGGTTTTGACAACACCTTTTCTTGGGAAAGGCCTTTTTGGTGGCTTTTGGTTCGCTCTGTGGAGTTTATAATGACACAAAATTTACAGTAATCTACAGACTTGATCAGTTATAAACCACTAACATTCTATTTAACCTTTAAGTAGTAACTTACAAAGAGGAGTGGGGCAAGGAATGAACCATGGGGTACACTGCTAGAACCAGGTCTTTTGGAAGAGATAGATCTACCCACCTTAATTCCATGGGTTCTACTTGTGAGCCAATTAGCTATCCAGTGAATTATATAGGGAATTATAGTTAGCTGGAAGAGTTTATCTATGATACCCGACTGTGGAATGGTGTTAAATGCCTTTGTGAGGTTTAGATATATAGTGCATACTGTTTTATCCTCATCCATTGATTCAGTAACCTCAAAGAAGTCGAGCAGGTTATGTAAGCAAGATTTGCCCCTTATGAATCCAAACTGGATTGGGTCAACTTATGAATCCAAACTGGATTGGGTCAATAGTTTGCAGGTTACTTATTTTTCTAAATTATTATTTCCATACTGATCCTTTCCATAACATTACAGATGAGGTTGGTTAGGCTTTTAGGCCTATAATTATGCAGGTCTGTTGTCATCCTACCTTTGTATAAGGGAATGCATGTTGCTGTCCTCCATTCATTTAGCATGAAGCCTGTGTGGTGGCTGATACTGAATAACCTTCGAAAGGTATCTGACAAGTCAGGGATATTATCTGTCCCCATAAATGAAGAAAAAAATAAAATACAAACACTAATAATGCACTAATGACCAATCAGCATATCTGCTTATCATGGTACTGATCACAACTGGTAACAGTTTATGCCTGGGGCAGCTACCACCTTTGTCCCACCCTAGCTGTGCCTCCATTAAGGTATACAATTTTAACTTTGATATATGCCATCTGACGTGCATAGTTTTTGTAGATTAATAGTGCTGTTTGAAATGTGAAAAAAATATATGCATAACTGACACAGATTGGGCAATATCATAGAATAACAATGTGTTACATTCTGATGCCTTGAGTCTCTCCTGCACACTTACAGAAATATAAACATTTAACAGTAACATTACCAATTTTTGATAAATAATTTACTATTATTGTTTCAAAAACCTGCAATATAGTCAGCATTATTAGACAGGCTCTTGATACCAACTTCAGTAACTAGTCCATAGTGTAACAAAGGGTTTTTGTATTTTATATTTTCTTTCTAAATCACTTCACATCATTTCATGAGATTGTATAAATTACATGATGTTTGTTTTTGGCATGTGATTTTGTAGAAAAGCTCTTTGGAAGCAAGTGGTTCCCTGAATTAGAAAACCTCAGAAAGTGAAGAGGTTTTATAGTCAAACCAAGGAGAAACTTCACAGTGTGGAGGGTGTGATGTTCACTTCTTGAATTATGGCATACACATAATTCACATAATAAAAATCAAACTGTAAAATATGACTTTAAAATATGTGGTACAAAATAATCAAATAGACGATAGTAGGTAGTCTTTAGCTGAGTTGAAAATGGAATATCCTTTGTTGAAGCACACAGACAATGGATCCTAGTTGAGTATAATGAACAGCATCAAAAATATTCCTTATTTATATATAATCTGGTTGTTTGGATCAAGGGAGTAGTTACAGAGGTTGGTTCTGTTAAGAGCAATAAAATCATTAAAATCATTCCTTTAGCCAAGTCACCCTTCCCTCTTAACACCATAGTGTAAACTGAGACTGTGCTACCTAAAACTGAAACTGAAAAGCTGGAGAATAATTACAGTCTAAGACCAGTTTATTAACACTTTGTATAGGCTAACCAACTAATCCAAAACTTTATTAATTGAGAAATTAGCTAAAAAAAATGACTGACTGACTGACTAACAAAAAAGATCTACTACTAGACATCTACCAGCATAAATATTAATAACTATGCAACTTTTAACAATGATTGCTTTTGCATCAGATAAATAGTTCATCACTTGTGTGTGTCAAAAACAAATCATAATATGAATAGACGTGTATAGATGAGACCATTTTATACTCGAATTACTGAAAGCTCGGATTGCATATCGAGACCATATGCTCCAGCTTTCAGTAACTTGAATGTGTAAAGTGTTAAAAAATAACACTTTACTTACCTTAAAACATTACTTACACACAGAGGCAAGGACCCCTGTATGCTCTGTGGGTAAGTAATGTTTTCATTTTTTTTGCGATGTTGACAGGAAACAGGAAATCTCCCATTTTGCGCTTTCCATTTTCCCCATTGTAGCGCGATCTTGGAGTTGGTATATTTAATTAGGGGTGGTGTGGGGGGTGCAGTGGGGGCAAAGCCCCCCTGAAAAAGCGATGTTTGACTTTTTTTTTTTTTACATTTCATTTTAGGAATTCGAGTTTCCGAAAATCGAACTTATGGTCTCGGCCATATGAAGTTCGGGTTTTTGGGAATTCGAGCTTCTAAAGTGAATCCATATAGATATACAACTGAAAACCTAAGTAGAATGAAAAACATAAAAATAATTGATAAGCTGGATATACAGTGATACATGTTAAAAATAAAGCACCAAGGCTATGGTGATCTGTTAAAGTGTGGCATCTAACTAAGAAAACACTTAGAGTGTGCAAGAGTGAAGTTAATAGTAATTACAGCCTTTAAAACATAAAAAGAAAAAGAAAAAGATTAACCCTGGGATTCAATAAACTGCATACAGGAGTAGTGCTATTCCTGCACGGAGTGAACTGTGTCTGTTTCCACGTAGCTTTAACAGCAGCGTGCCTTGCATATTCATGAAGGTGTGCTACTGCTAAGGCTAAATGGACATGAACATTACTGAGTGCAGGGGGTGTGTTTAAGTCATGCACACACATATAACATGCCCTCTGCACTCAGAAAAGCTTTTCAGTGTCCACGAACACTGAAATCAAATCAAATAGTAAAACAGTGTCCGCGAACACTGAAATCAATAGGGGTCAAGAAAGTAATGCAGGGGGTGTGTGACAGCTTCTGTCACACCCCCTCCCACATTGACAAAGTGCTGTACGGCACTTTGCAAGTGCTTTTGGTGTCCATGGACACTGAAAGCAGGAAGTCTGGCTAGGAAGCAATGCAGTGGGTGTGTGACAGGTACTGTCACATACCCTCTGAATTGTCAAAGTGTCATACAGCACTTTGCAAGTGCTTTCAGTGTCCACGGACACTGAAAGCAGCTATCCCAATAGGAAGCAATGCAGGAGGTGTGTGACAGGTACTGTCACACACCCCCTGCATTGTGAAAGAGCTGTACGGCCATACCCCTCAACTGTACAGGTCTTTGCAGAATGCCCAGATGCCTGCCTCACATATCTCTCAACCTCCTAGAGCAAGAAATTTGTACAAAGCCATAAATAATGGGGGGGGGGGCAAAGGCCCCAAAATAGGGACGCTTTTCTAAATATTGCTCATACAAACTTATTTAGTTTCTTGCTGCTGTGGAAGTGATTTGTTCTTGTGTTGCAGTTGTCACCAGATGGATAACCATGTGAATCTCAGCACAGGCTTTGCTACATTATCAGCAGGATGTGTTTTGAATGACACACCCTTAGGTTCCTTTATTACCATTAGTGAGGGTCCCTACAGTATGAATTTTGGTAACAACAGGAGAAGCAGCTTGTCCTCAAGTGAGGAAGTATTGAAAAACTGTTTAGCTGCACCAGCAAATCCATTTGTAAATAACAGTGAGCAAGAAACAATGACAGTAATGTTTTCTAGCCATAATGAAAGATTTGCGGAATTAGAAAAAGATTTAACCCACTTAAAACATTTGCAGTGGGATAATATCTTTTCTGAAAACTGCCTTAAGGTCCAAAGAGTCCCTAAAGGACTGAGAGTGTTAAATTTACTATTGTGTGAAAATTTATCTAAAGACCTGGTTGATAAATGGCTAGACATAAACCAAAAAGCAGGTATGCAATACATGGAAGTGTTGCATGACTTTAATGTAAAGAAAATGACTAAACTGTCTGAAAAAGTTTGTGTTAACTTTGCAGAATTAAAAGAGAATACCTCTTCAGTCAATTTCAATAGAGAAATGCTCACTGTACGTGATAACTTAGAAAAACTTAATGTTTCCTTAAGTAAAAGAAAGTAAAGAAATACGAGAGAGATCATATGGATTATGCTGGGTAAGTGGCTTCTGCCTATGGTCTACAACTGCAAAAGTAAATGTGCCAAGAGGCAATGATGCAAGAAGTAAATGTTACGCCCATAGAAACTAATGTAGTGAGGAGATCTGAGTTTTACACACAAAAAAGCCAAACAAGGTAGCGGAAAGTGAAAGAACTAATAACATTAATGAAAGAAGCTCAAATGAGCCGTGTACAAGTCACCCTGGGCAAATGTGATATCCAGCAGTGAATTGCATATGAGTGAAAAAGCGACAGTTGGTTCAACTATGCAGCAACAAACAAGTGTAAAAAACTGTCTGCAAGGAGTGGAGGTTTATCAGACAACCAATGGCAATGGAAGGTCACGGGCTGAAGTAACAGTGAGTGGCAGTAAAGCTAATGTGAACAATTATAGGAAGCCTTTAAAAAACTATTTTGTCAAGAGGGGGCCGAAATGGAAGAATTGGAGTCAGAAGAGACAGTATACAACAAAATAGGTACTGACAATTTTAAAATAGTAAATTTATCCTGTTATGTTTTAACTAAACAAGAATGTATTGTGGTGATCAAGGGTTGAAATTTTGCACCAGCCCAGACAGCAGATAAATTACAAACTATCAATGATTTTTTAAGACACTATGTAAGACTGTTAAACTTTGATGTATTGTTTGATAAGAAAGAACATACTAAGTCACGGTTTTATAAGTCTAGCTGTTATAACCCTCCTTTGCATAAGGAGCTGGAAATGTTTCTAAATATATGTGAAAGACAAATTATAAAAGTATTAGATAAGAATGCTGAATTCAAATAATATAACCTATTGAAAAATGAAAAGGAAGTGTTTGACAAGTTAGTTAAAAATTATGACATTTTGTTTTTTAAGGCAGATAAAGGTTGAGCACTTGTAGCACTGGACAGAATTGATTATGAAACCAAAATGAAGGTTATGTTATCTGATGAAAATTATTAAAAAATTACTATGAGTGAGGTAAAAAAGGGTATAATTTGATAGATTCATGTTTGGAAGAATGGTTGGTTACAGGAAGGATAGATAAAAAAATAAGAAATAATCTGTCTAATGTGAATCTTAAAATTAGTAAAATATTTGGAATACCCAGGATCCATAAGGACTTGGATAAACTACCATTAAGGCTGATTGTGTCCAGTGCTAACAGTAAAACTGAAGGCATGTCTGTTTTTTGTGGATTAACATCTACAAAAAGTTATTCCATGTAACTCAACATATGTGAAAGACAGTTTTGACTTCCTAGAAAAGATAGAAGGATTGGTGGTAAATGAAGATGATTTGCTTGTTACACTTGATATAAAGTCTTTGTACACGGTGATTCCAAATGAAGAAGGAATGGATATAGTTAGTATGGAATTATTATGTAATAGAATGTATTCTCCCATTACAGTGGGGTTATTAATGGAAATGATTGACATTGTGCTGAATTATAATTATATTGCATTTTATGATGATATTTATGTTCAAGTCAATGGGGTGGCGATGGGGGCAGCTTTAGCCCCAGGCTATGCCAATGTCTTTATGCATGGATGGGAAATGCATGTACTATAAACTAAATATAAAAACAATATTAGAATAATGTTGAGATTTATTGATGATGTTTTTATTGTGTGGAGAGGGACTAATGAAATATTTGAAGAGTTCCTCTTTTACATAAATAATATATGTACTTATTTGAAATGTATCCATCATGTTAATAAGAAGGAGATTAGTTTTTTGGATGTAACCGTGTACAAGGAAAATAACAGGTTAGCATCTAGGATATATAAAAAAGAAGTACGGAATAATATGTACATGCATTTTTCTAATATGCACCCCCCAAAAAACTAAAATGAATATAGTTAAAGGACAGTTATCTAGAATAAGTAGATTAACAAAAAAAGAAGTAGATTTTGTGGAACAATCAAATGTGTTTTGTGATAAAATTATAATAAGAGGGTACCCAGAAGTAGATAAATTATTAGAAGAAGAAATTGAAGGAAGAACAAATAAAGTACGCAATAGAGATGGGAGGCCCTCGTTTAGATATGGAACATGAATGGCTATACAAAATATTGTGGATTCTCAAGCTATTAAGAAAGTAATAAATAGGAATTTGGGTATATTTAAAACAAATAGTGAATTACTTCAGAGGCTAGAGGACCAGCCCAAGCTTACTCAGAAAAAAGCTAAAAATTATAAAAATATTTCCAAGGTAAATTGAATAAACCTAAAGATAAAAAACAAAAAAGTGGAATAATTAAGTGCCACAATTGTAATATGTTTAAGTACATATATATAGACACCAATGAAGTAGAGATAGGAGGAAAAATAATTAAGATACCAGGGTTATTCAGTTGTAAGTCTAAAAATATTGTATACTTGAGCTTTTGTGTAGAGTGTAAATCCTTTTATGTGGGAAGAGCTACCCATGATTTATATAAAAGGATATATGAGCATAAGTATGCTGTTCAAAATGGGGATGAAAGGAATGCATGGAGTAAACACTGTATGATGAATAAATGTAAGGTTGAGTTCAAATTTAGTTTTGGAAGCACTTTCCAATAGCCCTAATATAGCAAATATTGAGGAAGAGCTAGGCTGGCTTGAATATTGTTGGCAAGTCAGGCTTAATGCCTGGTTTCCATCAAGTCTCAACAACAGAGAAGAATTTGTAATGTACTTGAAAAGAAAAAGACTTAAACATTAATAGACTGTTTAAACATTTTTATATGTTAATTATATATTTTATATATGTTAATTATATATGTTTTAGAAAAGTTTTTTTAAATATGCCATGTGACTTTATTGATCATGTAATTTTTTAGATTATGTAAAGTGTTGGGTGTGCTCAGAAAATTCAGTCTGAAGAAGTCTCATAGTTAATAGGAGTGAGACGAAAGTGCTAACTGGGATTATCTGTTTTTGTATTTGTTCTATAAAAAATCTGATGTTGTTCATCTGGAGCCTGTCAACTTATTTTGGATTATTGGACTTATTTAATTTTTTTGTTGCTGTGGAAGTGAATTGCTTAAACATCCCATAGTAGATAAATAAAAATATAAAGCTCAAACCCTAACTACAAGATAGTGTAGTGGCCAGAGTCCCGACTTTGCATGCAGGCATTCATGGTTCAAGTACCAAGATAGGCACTTCATTTTTACATGGGAAAGCATTGTTAAAATTATCGTTTTTGTTTTAAATTATGTAGTATTTGATATTTGTTAACCAGGGGATTGTAGCTGGTTCAAAATGTAAGTGTGAGTGCTAGCCCTCCTAACCTCAAAGTTAATAATCTCCCAAACAAACATATTTCCTTCTATTCAATAAACACTAGGAGTATTCTGAACAAAGTAAGTGAACTACATGCTTGGGTCTCCGACCATACTCCTGATATCCTTGTTCTGACTGAAACCTGGTTGAAATCCCAACACCAAGACATAGAGATCTTGCCCTCTGGCTATAGCATACACCATCTAGATCGACCAAAAAGGAAAGGTGGAGGCGTTGCTGTCCTACACTCTGACCACCTTACCATTTCTAACTCTACATTTACATCCCAAGCCTTCTCTCCAGTCGAAAGTTTATCTGTAAACCTAAATAGTAATAGCCATTCCACTATCACCATTGTAGCAATTTACATTCCACCAGGTGATAATATCCCCCAAATGGAAAATATGCTTGCTCATATCTCCCAACACATCCCAAATTAAACTATAATTCTTGGGAATGTCAACATTAACTGGCTATCTCTCTTATCTCAAAACTCCTCACAATACCTTAATCTCTATGGCTTTACTCAACTCATCTCTGATCCCACTTATTTCAATAACTCCCATATAGCCTCATCTCTCCTTGACTGGATTCTTGTCTCTCACTCTTCCAATACCATAACCCTGAAATGCTGCCAAATTCCCTAAGTGATCATTGTCCAGTAATAATACTAAGTTACACATCCCATCAAGCTAAACCTCAAAGGTTTATCAAACACCGACAACTAACAAGCTTTAATTCTGAAACTTTCATATCTTTAATATCAAAAGTGAACTGGAATCTCTTAAAACTACTCCCTTTGGATGAAGCTGTCCACTTTTTTAACTCCACTTTCCTTAGTATTTTAAATTCTGTGGCACATCTTAGAACAGTCCGCATAAAGTCTAACATAGCCCTATGGCTGACCGTAAACACACATGCACTACTAAAAAATAAAGACAGAGCATGAAAAATTTGGACTAAAACTAAACATCAACCAGACCTCCAGAAATATAAAGAACTTAGAAATATTGCCCAAAGTCACATAAATAAAGATAAGAAAAACTTCTATAATAATCCATCTTCTACCTTTAAATCCAACCCTAAAAAGTTCTGGCACTCTGTAAATCAAATACTACACCCAGGTACATGAAGCCTCCCTAACCCTCATCCTGACAAAACACATGAGGAAACTGCCTCCATATTTAACAACTACTTTATAGACTCAATATCCAAATTACTAAATTAAGACAGAAATCATCCCACCAATAATAATAGACCTAATAGCTGAAACTCTTCTATCAGTAGTAATCCTACTACTACCTTCTCCCTCAAACCTGTCTCCACAAACTATATTAAAACTCTACTATCTAAATTAGAACCTTGCCCCACATCCATAGATAACATTCCCTCTGCATTTCTTCAGGTTCCTCCTGGTATTCTTGCTTTCCCAGTTTATATTCTAATAAACTGCTCTATTATGGATTCCACAGTCCTTCCATCTAGAAGCAATTTTACACCCTTCCAATACATAAAGGAGGAAACTCTACAGATATAACTAATTTTAGACCCATAGCCATACTCTCACCACTCTCCAACATTCTGGAAAAATGTATACACAATCAAGCGTTACACTACCTTCTGCAAGAAAATCTACTCACACCTACCCAACATGGCTTTCGTCCCATGCACAGCAATACAACAGCTCTCCTGTCTTTCCTAAACTCTGTATCACTAGCTAGAGATAGTAACAAACTTATTCTGTCTCTTCAATGACCTGTCTAAAGCCTTTAATACAGTCTCTCATAAACTTCTTCTCCTTAAACTAGCAAACTTACACTTCTCTCCATCCACCATATCTTGGTTTAATAGCTGTCTCTCTGATAGACTCCAATCAGTCAAATGGCTCTTAGCTTTCTCCCCTCTTCTTCCTGTTAAAACAGGTGTTCCAGAAGGCTCCATCCTTGGGCCCTTTCTTTTTAACATCTTTACCAACCTTCGCTACTCTTCCTGTCATGGATCCTCACTGATACAATACGCAGATGATTCTACACTTATCACTATTGCTGAATCACCAACTCAACTAAAATAAGACACACAGTCCTCTTTTAACTCTGTAGAAAACTGACTATCTGTAAATCAACTTATCCTTAAAAAAAAAAATTACTACTCTTTCTCCCTTAAAACCTTAACCACATAAAGTCTTCTTTCTCCATACTGTCACAAAATAATACTCAAATACAGGTGGACACCAGTACAAAACTCTTAGGTATTGCTATTGAAGACAGACTAACCTTTGATTTACACTTCAATAATTGTATCCATAAAACACATCTCAAGCTAGGTCTCCTCTATAGAAACAAAAAATATCTTACCAAAACAGCAGAACTAACCCTTGCAAATGCCTACTTCTTACCCACTTTACTTTATAGCTCCCAAATTCTCACCAGTCTCAACACTGGACTACTAAACAAGTTAGAAACAACTTATAACAGGATTGCCAGATTTGCTGCCCAAAATTCTTACAAATCCCATCACTGTCTCTCACTAAAAGAACTAAATTGACTAGAATTACCTAACCTGCTTCTGTATAATCAGTTTCTGATTATTCATTCCATTCTCTATAAACCCTCTTTCTGTCCAACTATCTCATCTCTAATCTCTCATTACCTACCCACTATATTATTCTGCAGTTCTGAACAAGGCCTACTAAAAATCTGCAAATCAAGGATCAAAATGGGTCACCTAGTATATAGCTTTAACCCTTCCAAGGCCTGGAATAGCCTACCACTAGATATAAGATCCCTTGAACATCCCAATCAATTCAAAACTGCTACAAAAAATACCTTCATGAAAAATGGACTTACCAATGTAATTATCCCCCGTAAACACTCCCCTATAACCTTCTACTTCTCTTCTCTCTTCTTTCCCTTCAATAAACAAACCTACTACTTTATCTTCTCCTCTTGGTACATCAATGTACAAACATAACTAGTAAAATATGTCAGCTATGTAACTATTGCACTATTATGTATATAATATGTAATTATGAATGTATCCCCCTCTGATGAATGTATTTCTATGTATTTCACTTGCCACAGTTTAATGTATGACACAGTAATGCAATCATGTGTGGTACTGATGAATGTAATGCGTGGCACTGTAATGCAGTAATCTGTGATACTGATGAATGTATTTCTATATGTATTAAATATGCAAAATTTCTATTTTCTGTTGGAGCTTTTCTCCTCGTGCCTCCGCTGAAAATGGGCATTTGTATCCCAGTCAGAGAAACCCGGTCAACAAATATAAAATAAATAAATAAAAATAAATAAAAAATATAACATGTGAAATCACCCATGTATACACAAGTGTCCCATACAGTATAGTTACACCCCAAGATAATGTAATGAAAGTACATAGAGGGACGTCATGTAAAGGAAATCATATACACTTAATAATATGTCAGTAATGATAAATGAGGTCATAATTCTGATATTTTTTAAAATGAAAAGTGAGCGATGGTTAGCATTGGTCAGCTCAGCTTAGCCAGTTTAAGCATTGCTTAGACTTAAATACTAAGCAGCAGTCAGCTCAGCTAAGCAGATTTGCACACTGTTAAGCAGTGCTCAGCAATTACCCCATTAAGCACTGCTCAACTCAGCTTAGCAGATTTGCACACTGCTTAGCTGAGCTTAGCATTTTCAAAATGGTCCAACAACAGAAAAGGGCGGGAATATAGCCTTATTTAAACCACACAGGTAGGAATACAGCCATAACCTGTTGTAGTCTGAGCTAGGTAGGAACCATGTCAGGTGTTGGAGAGGGCTGGTGCTTTTGGGCACAGTGCTGGGGCATTTTGGAGTCCAGGGTCATGGCTGGGCTACTCATATTAAACCATGATGACAGACTGCTGCAGGGCCATTACCAGAGCTCACAGTATAAAGTGGAGGCCTGGGAGTGTATAGCACATGACCTCACCAGTGCCACTGGTATCCCCTGAACCGATGAGCAGGTATGGCATCACTATGCCAACCTAAAGTGGAAGAAGGGGGCACTCTTGGCCCAATGGATCCAAGATGCTCAGGACAACCATGCTTCAGCAGTTTGTAAGTATCACAGATATAAGTGTACCAGAGTCTAGCCTGACTATGTGATAGACAGGTATGCATAATGTTTGTTTTTCAACCCTACAGCTGCAGCAGAGAGGGCTAGTAACATTGAGGCCCATTTGGACAGACTGACACAGATGTGTCGACAGGAGTCCTGCAGTATATAGTGGCATAAAGTAGGAGTACATTGTTTACTGACAGTAGGAATAGTGTGTACTGTGTCTAATGAATAAATGATGTTTGTCGCACTAATATTGATTCACAGGATATCCAATAATAAAAGTGTAATTTCACTGTAATAAAGATGTATAACACAAACTGGTGTGTTTACTCTGGTATGTTGTTGTAGAAATAGAATGTGTGCAGGTTCATCACAGCAAATATGGCATTGACAGCATGAAGTAACTGAGGCTGTTTTGAGAACCAGCTAGGATGCAAAACAGTAGAATGCGGAGTTGCAAACCAAGATATAAAGGAAATATGAAATATTGTATGCACTAAGTTCTGAGCCCTAAATAGTAATGTCTACAGTATTATAGTGTGTCCCCTGCAGCATTGCATTCTTGTGTTAACCTTTGCTTTCCAGATAGTAACATTTTAAAGGACTAATACACAGTACAATAACGCTCTGTCATGCATGAATGTCAGCATTACAAGGTCAGACTCTCTAACCCAGAGAGTATGAGGCAAAAATCAGTCAAACAAGGGACATTGGTTTCCCAGTAGCTCAGTGTGATGGACGATAGCCCTGCTGTTCATTTTAGCACACCCAAACACGGTTCAAATCCAGGGAGTGGTACTGAGATATGTGCATATATACACTAAAGAAATGCTGAATATTTGTAGAAACAGTCAGAAAGTGTTAACAGATATTTTTTCCACAGGTCCTACAGGTGAAAAATGTGTAGTAACTGTATGAAGGGTATACTAATACACCATGTACAACTGTTCCACTGTCCAAACCCATATGCCTGCAAATGACAGAAGGATAGGTACATA